>NW_020958196.1:0-1052 GCF_003031625.1 Empidonax traillii | reverse complement strand
AATATTCTGTGGCATTTCTGAAAGTTCCCTGGACCCCTGCTCCTCCTGCTGCCTCCACGACTCACCTGGAATGCTCATCTCTTTACAGAGGCTGCCAGGACAGCACCTCCAAAGAGAAGAGGGTGTTGTGCTCTGGATTAAGCTGTAAACTGCCCAGAGTATTTGCATTTTTCATTTAAGACTTTTCAAAAGCCTTTTGCTTTGTTAGAACCTCTAATTAGACTCCAGAGAAAGAGTCACATTTTCTCTTTTGAATTAAGTGGTAAAGATATGATATTTCACCAAAAGGCTTTTACAGGAGTAAAATACAATCAAGGAAAAAGCATTTCACTCAAACATTCAGCACAAATACCCATTCCACAGGCAACACCCACTAAAACAATCCATATACCAGCTTTAGTAAAACACAGTTCATTGGTTTTAATTTACCCAGAAGAGAAGGGAAAGAGTAAAAGAAAACAGATTAAAAGGAATAAAGAAAGAGAGAAGGAGAGAGGGGAGAAAAAATGTTTACTGAGGAGTTGATGATTCACATGGTACCAGCTGGAGAGGAAGAAGAGAGAAGAGACAGGAAGAGGAGAGGAGTTAAAAAAAAATTACTGACTCCCATGGTTTAGGCAGCAGGACAGACCAGAGGGAAGGAGAAAGAGAGAGGGAGATCACACAGAGTCTGGTGTATTTACAGAGTTCAGTTTTCCCTCCCAGGCAGGATATCCAGGCAGTGCCTTCCAGCCCACAGTGAGCTGTGCTGTGGCCACTCACCAGGCCCTGCCCAAGCCCTCCCATCAGGGGCTGGGCCCTGGAGGCAGGGGGAGATCCCTCCCCTGGCATGGCCATTCTTGCCCAGCCGTGGCTGGCCCAGCCTCTTCCCCCCTGCACACTCACCCCTGGCACAGCCTGCACTGGGGCAGCATTTACTTCTTGGGCCCTTCAGAGCTGCCCCCATGGGGACACTTCCATTTTCTGGGCCAGCACCAGAGCCAGCCCAGCCAGTCCTGCCCCTCGTCCCCAGCCTGGCTCACTGACTCCAATTGCCCCTGGAACCCAAGAGC
>NW_020958195.1:22598-28985 GCF_003031625.1 Empidonax traillii | reverse complement strand
CTTTTCCCAGGCCACGTGCGCGCTGCATGAGCTCATGTCTGCTCCGGAGGCGGGGGCCGCCGTGCTGGGGCTGTACCCGGCGCTCTTCGCCACCCTCCTGCTGCGCCTCAGCTGCTCCCTGGGGGTGCAGCTCCCCAAAAACCTGCAGGGCAGGGACAGGAGGAGCCTCCAGCCCGCCAGGTAACGGGGGAAGGGAGGGAGGGGACACACCTGGCCCCACCTGCCGCGGGGGTGGGGGCAGTCACCTCTGGAATTGGGGGTTGGGTGGAAAACCAGCCCGGGCGGGGATGGAACTGCTGGAGGAACTGGTTTTTGGGTATGGATGGAACTGGAGGAACTGGGTTTAGGTGGGGATGGAACTGGAGGAACTGGGTTTTAGATGGGGATGGAACTGGAGGGACTGGTTTTTAGGTGGGGATGGAACTGGAGGAACTGGTTTTTGGGTGTGGATATAACTGGAGGAACTGGTTTTTGGGTGTGCAGAACCAGCCTGTACTGGGATGGAACTGGAGGAACTGGTTTTTGGGTGTGCAGAACCAGCCTGTGCCAGGATGTAACTGGAGGAACTGGTTTTTAGGTGGGGATGGAACTGGAGGGACTGGTTTTTAGGTGTGGATATAACTGGAGGGACTGGTTTTTGGGTGTGCAGAACCAGCCTGTACTGGGATGGAACCAAAGGAACTGGTTTTTAGGTGGGGATGGAACTGGAGGGACTGGTTTTTAGGTGGGGATGGAACTGGAGGGACTGGTTTTTAGGTGGGGATGGAACTGGAGGGACTGGTTTTTAGGTGGGGATGGAACTGGAGGGACTGGTTTTTGGGTGTGCAAAACCAGCCTGTGCTGGGATGGAACTGGAGGAACTGGTTTTTAGGTGTAGATATAACTGGAGGAACTGGTTTTTGGGTGTGCAGAACCAGCCTGTACTGGGATGGAACTGGAGGAACTGGGTTTTGGGTGTGCAAGAACCAGGCTGTGCTGGGATGGAACTGGAGGAACTGGTTTTTAGGTGGGGATGGAACTGGAAGAACTGGTTTTTGGGTGTGCAGAACCTGCCTGTGCTGGGATGGAACTGGAGGAACTGGTTTTTGGGTGTGCAGAACCAGCCTGTGCTGGGCTGGAACTGGAGGAACTGGTTTCTGGGTGTGGATGGAACCAAAGGAACTGGTTTTTAGGTGTGCAGAACCAGGCTGTGCTGGGATGGGACTGGAGGAACTGGTTTTTGGGTGTGCAGAACCAGGCTGTGCTGGGCTGGAACTGGAGGAACTGGTTTTTGGGTGTGCAGAACCAGCCTGTACTGGGATGGAACTGGAGGAACTGGGTTTTGGGTGTGGATGGAACTGGAGGAACTGGGTTTTGGGTGTGCAGAACCAGGCTGTGCTGGGCTGGAACTGGAGGAAGAACAGGCTGGGATGGAATGGGATGATGGTCTGCCCATGAGGTTTGGGATGGGGAGGGGGTAGTTTGGGAGGGGTTGGGGTTTTTCAGCTGCAGGACACGAGGGTTAAACTGGGAAGAGTTAAACTGGGGATCTGGACAGAAGCAGGGCAGAGCACACAGGATCCCAAAAGAAGGGAGAGTTGAAGGTGGGGATTCCAGGGAAGCTGTGGCTGCCCCTGGATCCCTGGCAGTGTCCCAGGCCAGGCTGGATCCCCCTGGGATGGTGGGAGCTGTCCCTGCCAGTGGAAGGGGGTTGGAATGAGATGATCTTTAAGTCTCTTCCCACCCAAACCTCTCCAGGATTCCGTGCCTGTTACAGGCACCAGATTGGCCTGGGCAGACGGTGGCTGAGTCCTCCTGCCTGAGGTTCTCCTTAATTAGTAATTAATTCCTTCAACCTCCTGATGCTTGAAGTGCCCTGAGGACTCTCTGCCAGCCTTGGGAGCTGAGCTGGGCCCTTTCCTGGCCCTGCTTTCCCCTTTGCCATCATTAACAGAGGGAACTCCAGCAGGAACCCGCTGGCCCCTCCCTGGGCTCCTTGGGTGGGCTTTTCAGGGAATGGTGGAGGCTTTTCCGTGGGGAATCCGGCCCAGACCTCTGGTTCTGTGCACGATCCAGGGCTGTGCCGAGCAGGAAGGCCAGCCTGGCTGGTTGTGCTCGTGTCCTTCCCTGCTCCCCGTGCCTCTCCCGGGGGCAGCTGCTCAGCTTTGGCCCTTACGGATCATGGAATCTCTGAGGCTGGAAAACCTCGGAGATCCTTGACTCCAGTTAAGCCAAGGATGCCCCAGCTGTCAGGGAGGGTCTCTGGGTGCTCAGGGGGGTTCTGTGGGTGCAGGGTTGGTTTTCCACCGTCCATCCCAGACTGGGACTGTCCAGCAGTGTCCTGGGTGTCCTTCCTGAGGGCAATCCGGGCTCTCCGTGGCTCCTGGGATACCCCACCCTCCTGGGGCTCCACAGCAGGGACAGCCCCCCCATCCCCACCAATCCCTCATCCCAGGGGGAAGCCAGACTATCAGGAACTCATTCCCACAGCCCTGACAGCCCCGAGCCCCTCGCTGCCTGAACTGAGCCCAACTGAGCCAAACTGAGCCAAACTGGGCCAAACTGAGCCCAACTGAGCTGGACAGAGCCCAGCTGAGCCAAACTGAGCCCAAATTGAGCCAGGCTGAGCCAAACTGAGCCCAGCTGAGCCAAACAGCCCAAACTGAGCCCAGCTGGAGCTGAGCCCAAGCCGTGCTGCCCTCCCCTCCGCAGCTGTGCCGTGGAGACGCTGAAGGTGATGCTGCTGCGGGGTGGCAGCGAGGAAGTGGTCCGGGACGTGGGCGATTCCGGGGGCTGGGAGCTCCTGGCCAGCCCCGAGCGGCACCACGACGGCGTCGCCCTGCTCGCCAGGTAAGGCCTGGCACCATCCCCTCCCCTGTCTGAGCAGCCTGGGGGCCCTTCTGTGGCAGGGGGTGGCACTGGGTGGGCTCTGAGGGTCCCTCCCCACCCAGACCGGGCTGGCATTCCAAGATTTTTAGGATTTATTGCCCGGCATGGGGGGAGCAATTTCAGGTCGGGCTTGCTGGAAGCAGCCACAGGGAGCCCATGGCGGGGGGAGGTCGGTCCCTGGTCCCACTGGGGGGTCCCTGGTCCCACTGGGGGGTCCGTGGTGTCCCTGGTCCCACTGGGGGGTCCCTGGTCCCACTGGGGGGTCCGTGGTGTCCCTGGTCCCACTGGGGGTCCCTGGTCCCACTGGGGGGTCCCTGGTGTCATCAGCCCCTCCGTGGGGTGCCCGGTGTCCTCACTCCCGTTATGGGGTCCCTGGGTGTCCCAGCCCATCCCGTCATTCCCAGGGGATGCCCGGCTGGCACCTGCCCGTGTTCCCTGTGGGGTGGGGGGTGACAGGACCCCCATCCCGGTTCATCCGGGGTCTCCCCGGTCCCTCCCAGCGCCAGGAATAGCTCTTGGATCCCGCGGAGCCAGGCGGGCGGTTTGGGATTTTCCAGCATTTACAAAAAAAAAAACCAAAACCCCCACACTTTTATTAAACCTCCCAGACACTCCTCCAAAACAAAACCCACCCCTGCGGCTGCCAGGGCCGTCCAGGGCCCTCCAAACCCTGCCCTGGTGGCAGGAGGGGACAGTGCCAGGGTGGTGCCACTGGTGTTTCCATGCTGGGGCTGGAGGGGACAGTTTCCATCCTGGTGGCAGGAGGTGACAGTGCCACTGGTGTTTCCATGCTGGGGTGTCCTCTCTGGTGGCAGGAGGTGACAGTGCCAGGGTGGTGCCACTGGTGTTTCCATGCTGGGGTGTCCTCTCTGGTGGCAGGAGGTGACAATGCCAGTGCCACTGTCTCTGCCGAGCTGGGGGCTGTCCCCCCCCAGCAGCCCGTGGTCCCGGGGGCTCCCCCAGCCCCCCCAGCCCCCCGTGGGATGGCAGTGCCGTCCGTGGGGGTGGGGATGGAGTGCCAGGTGCCGCTCCCTCGGCAGGGCCATGGCTCGCCACGCGGGGCCGCGGCTGCCCCTGGTGGTGAAGAACCTGACGCCGGCCCTGAGCAGCGCCTTCGACAGCCAGAGGGTCACGGCCACCGCCTTCTTCGCAGAGGTGAGCGCTGGGCTCATCCTGGATCCATCCCAGATCCGTCCCGGGTCCATCCTGGATCCATCCCAGATCCATCCCAGATCCATCCCGGGTCCATCCCTGATCCATCCCGGGTCCATCCCGGGTCCATCCCGGATCCATCCCAGATCCATCCCAGATCCATCCCAGATCCATCCCGGGTCCATCCCTGATCCATCCCAGATCCATCCCGGGTCCATCCCTGATCCATCCCGGGTCCATCCCAGGTCCATCCCAGCTCCATCCCAGCTCCATCCCAGCTCCATCCCAGATCCATCCCGGATCCATCCCGGGTCCATCCCAGATCCATCCCGGGTCCATCCCGGATCCATCCCGGCTCCATCCCAGCTCCATCCCTGGTTGGGGGCGGTGCAGGTGGAGCAGCCCCAGCCCCTCCGCTCCTCCCGTCCCTCTGCTCGGCTCTCCCCGCTCCGATCACGTCCCAACCGGGCCAGCCCCCCCCTTTTCCCCCCATCCCCATCCCCGTGCCTTACGTAGCACCCCAGGAATGGGATGACTCAAGTCCTTTCCCCGGCTCCCGCATCCAGGAGAGCGAAACCCAACTCCCGGCGCCGCCGGAGCGGCTCCGGTTACACAGAGCCGGCCCCCCCTCCCGGCCCGTGCCAGGGGGCTCCAGGAACCACCGCGGCAATTCCCGGCTGCTCCAGCAGCTCCCGGCCCTGCTGGAGCCTGGCCCGGGCTCCACCGCGGCTCTTGGAGCGCTGGATGGGTCCGGGAGGGGGGAAAAGAGCGGCTCTGCCTCGGCCAGAGCCGAGGGGAGGAGGAGGAGGAAGGACTGGGAGAGGCTCCAGTGATCCACAGGGATGAGGGGACAGCACAGGGCTCTCCATCCACAGGGATGAGGGTTCAGCTCAGGGCTCTCCATCCACAGGGATGAGGGGACAGCTCAGGGCTCTCAATCTGTAGGGAAGTGTCATCATCCACCTTGTCACACCTGCCAGGTGACCTTAGGGCGAGGTTTTGGCCTCCATAGGGTTTTCCTGGGTTTTTCCCGGCTCTCAGTGCTCTCCCAGGCTTCCCCTTCTTCCCAGTTGGATTTCCAGCCTCCCAAAGCTTTCCCACACGATGGATTACTGCAGGCTCCCCCCATCCCAGCACCTGCCTGGGGGTGCTGGGGCTGAGGCTCCCCAGCCTTTTCCCTCTGGATGATCCAGGTGTGGAGTGAGGGAATGAGGGGATCGGGGGGGACAAACCGAGGCTCTTCCCGGGAATAACATCCCCCCCAGGCCCATCCCTGACGGATCAGGGGCTGAGAGGGATTTTCTGCTTCAGCTCCTCAGCAGCAGCGTGGTGAAGGACCTGCTCGTGCTGGAGACGGTGCTGGACGCGATGACGGGGCGCCAGAAGGATTCCTGCCTCCTGGTCCGCGTGCTGGCGCTGCGGGGGCTCGGGAATATCGCCTCTGGATCCCCGGAGAAGGTGGGAGCAGCTCCCCTGCTCCGGGCTCTGGAGGGACAGGACACAGGGGATGATTGCCCACTGCCTGAGGGCAGGGCTGGGTGGGGAGGGCAGGGCTGGATGGGGTGGGATGGGAAGGATTCCTCTCTTGGAGGGCAGGGAGGGACTAGAATGGAATTCCCAGAGGATGCTCCGTCCCCCCTGGAAGCGTCCAAGGCCAGGTTGGAGCAGACTGGGATGGCAGGAGGTGTGTCCCTGCCCACGGCACGGGTGGGGCTGGGTGATCCTAAAGGTTCCTTCAGCCCAAACTGGGGGGTGATTCCACGATGCAGCAGCGTCACGCGTGGGCCAGACCCCCGAGCCCACCGCTCGTTCCTGCCGCCCACCAGGCCCCAGGTCATGGAATCACGGAGTTACTGAGGCTGGAGTAGAACTTTAGGACCACTGAATTCATCCAGCCCTGCCCAGGCCGTGTCCCCAAGGGGTGGCCAATGATCCCCCCCAGGGATGGGGATCCAGGGCTGGGCAGCCCCTTCCCAGCAGGGATTTATATCCCAAATATCCCAAATAAAGCTCCCCTGGCACAGCTTGGGGCTGTTCCCCTCGTCCTGTCCCTGTTCCCTGGGAGCAGAGCCCCATCCCACCTGGATCCACCCTCCTGCCCCCCTGGAATTGCCCGTTTCCCCCAGGCTGAGCCCCCCCAGCCCCCTCAGGCTGGTCCCTGTCCCCAGGTCAGGAAGCACGGCCCCACCCTCCTGGCCTCCATGGTCAGTGGCATGGACGACAAGGACGACCCCCACAACCTGGTGGCCCTGGAGGCCATGTCCAGCCTGTCCAAGCTGCTGGACCACCTGGAGGAGAGGGACATCCAGTCCATGCTGCTCCACATCGCCATCCGCATCCGCCCCTTCTTCGACAGCGTAAGGGGCA
>NW_020958195.1:12509-17257 GCF_003031625.1 Empidonax traillii | reverse complement strand
CTGGGGGGTTCATGGGCAGTGCCAGGTACACAAACCCCTGGAGAAGGGGGTGGCTCTGGGGGGTTTCTGGGCAGGAAAAGCGCCCGGGGTGGTTGTGGCGCTCCCGGAGCCGCTCCAGGCGCTGGGATGGGGAGTGGGGGGGGACGGCAAAGGGGCCGGGGGGGCTCCAAACCCGGCCCAGACCCCCCTGGGCAGCCTGGGGGGGGGTCCCACCAGTGCCCCCCATCCCAGTCCAGAGGGCCGGGAGTGTCCCCAGCACCGTCCTGCGTGGGGGGGGATCTCTGTGTTCTGTTCTCCCCCAGAACAGGAGGATATCGGGGTTATTCCCGAGGATTCCGGGATTGTGGCAGTGGAAGGCACCGGGGAGGGAAGGGGGGGGTTAAAAGCTCAGGGACAGTCACACCTCAGTTCATTCCCCTCCTGTTTTTTGGGACAAAAAGACCAAAAATACCTGGGGGGGGCACTTTGCCCCAAAAGGCCACAGTAAAATGAAATGCACAGGGTGGTCCTGGGTAAATTAAAGTTAGAATTAAATGCAGAGTGGTCCTGAGTAAGTTCAAACTAAAAGTGAAGGCATAGGATGGTCCTGAGTAAATTTAAATTTAAATGAAATGCAGAGGATGGTCCTGGGCAAATCTGAGTTAGAAGGAAAGGCACAACATGGTCCTGAGTAAATTTAAATTAAAATAAAGCGCAGAGGATGGTCCTGAGTTAAGTTTAAATTCAAATTAAATGCAGAGGATGGTCCTGAGTTAAGTTTAAATTCAAATTAAATGCAGAGGATGATCTTGAGCTAAGTTTAAATTCAAATTAAAGGCACAGGGTGGTCCTGAGTAAGTTTAAAGTTAATTTTAAAATTTAAATTCCATTTAAATGCAGAGGAGGGTCCCAGGCTCAGCATCAGGGACCCGTTTTCCCTGGGCTGGGCTGGGCTGGGGCTGGCACAGGGGGGTCCCCCATCCCTGGGAGGGGGTCCCAGCCCTGCCCCCCCCCCCCAGCGTGTCCCTCTGTGCCCCCCCAGCCCTGAACCTGCTGCTCAAGGACCCCGTTCCTGCCGTGAGAATCAAGGTGGCCGAGACCCTGGGCAGGCTGGTGAGGATCCTGTGAGCCCTGCAGAGCCCTTGGATCCTGGGACCTCCTGGATCCCATCCTGGGAGCCCTGCAGAGCCCCTGGATCTGATCTGTGACCCCTGGAGAGCCCCTGGATCGAATCCTGAGAGCCCTGGGTTGGATCCTGTGAGCTGTGGAGAACCCCAGGCCCTGGATCCTGAGAGACCCCCCTAGTTTGGATCCTGTGAACCCTGGAGACCCCCCGGGTCAGATCCTGGAGACCCCCAGCCCTGGAGACCCCCCATTTCCATCCACAGCAATACTGGGGGGGGTCCCACCCCACCCCAGGGACCCCCCGGGCCCTGCCACGTCTTCCTGCGCTTCCCTGCCCGGCTCCCTCGGCTCCCTCTGGGTGGGGGGCACGAGGGGCACAGCCCCTGTTTGGGGTCTCTGGGAGGGGGGAAGGGGCTGCACCTCGACCTGGAGCCCTGGGCTGGCCCCATCCTGGGATCCCCCGGAGCAGGATGGATCCTGAACCCCCCCCAGTGCTGAACTGGGGGTCCTGCCCCCCCCAGGGGTACAGGGGGGGCTCTGGGATGGATCCTGACCCCCCCTCCCCCTCCCTGCTGCTTCCAGCCCCCCCTGCTGCTCCCCAGTGCTGAATGGGGGGGTCCTGCCCCCCCCGGGACCCCCCTGGTGAATGTGACTGTGCCCCCCAACCCCCCCATACACACTGTACAGAAACTTATTTTTAAATAAAGCTCTTTGCTCCTCACACCTTCTGAGGGGGGACATCTCTTTGGCTGTGGGGGGGTCTGTGGGGACACTGTGACTGTGGGGACACACTGTGGCCGTGGGGGGGTCTGGGGACACACTGTGGCCGTGGGGGTTCCCTCTGGAGGGACATCCCGGGTTTTTCCACCCCCCCATCCCGAGGGGACGCCCATTGTTGTCCTGGCTCTGCTTGTGGGACCCCCCAAAGCTGGTCCTGCCCCCTCCTTGTCCCCCCTTTCTGTCCCTTCTTTGGTCACCTTCGGGTTGGGATCCCATTCCAGGTCCTGCTGGGATCCTTTTCCTGGGATATCCCCGGCCCAGGGGCTGGGCAGGTGCCCCCGTGGGGGCTTCCTGGGGGGTGGTTTTGGGGTGACAGTGACCCCATAGCAGGGCCTGGCACTGCCCCCCCTCCACTGCCCCTGCTTGGCACTTCCAGGGACCCAGCTGGGACGGGTCAGTCCTGTCCCCTGAGGGGACAAACCCGGGAATTGCTGCTGGGAAGAGGGAGCAGCCCCTGCCCCTGGGGGGGTCTGAGGGGGGGGACAGGTCCGTGGGGGGTACAGGGGGGTCCCCAGGGAATGCAGGACACAAGGGCCAGGCCTGTACCCAAAGCTGTTTAATGAGCCCCAAAATCCGAGTGCCCGAGCGGGAGCGGCGACCCCGGGGGGCTCCTGCTGGAACGGGGTGGTCCCAGCTCTGGGAGGGTCCCACCCTGGTGGTCCCAGCTCCGGGAGGGTCCCACCCTGGTGGTCCCAGCCCTGCCTGGCCCCAGGAGGTGCCGGAGCCGGAGCCGGAGCTGGAGCAGGGCCGGGACCCCTCGGGACGAGCTACGTGTAGAGCCGGACGGTGCCGTCGGCGCCCGAGGAGAACACCCAGGGCTGGGTGGGGTGGAAAAGCACGTCCAGGACCCCCAGGTCCAGGGTGAGGGCGTGGCCCTTGAGCACCTTGACGGGCACCAGCAGCGGGTTCTGCAGGAGGTCACTGTGGGGGGAGAGGACAGACAGACAGACAGACAGACGGGTCAGTGGGAGCTCCAACCCCCCCGGGGTCCCAAAAGCGCCCCAAAAGCGCCGTGTCCCACCCCGAGGAGCCCCCCCAGCCCCTGCAGGGCTCTGCCCAGCCCAGCCCCCCATACTTGTAGACCATGCCGTGGCAGACGATGACGGAGCCGTCGTCGGAGGCGGAGGCGAAGAGCGGGTAGTGCCGGTGGAAGGCCACGCCACGCAGGGCACGCCGGTGGTGCCTGCAGGGAGGGGGATGGAGGCATGGGGGGGCATGGGGGGCAGAACGGGGGGTCCTGACCCCCTCCCACGGGATCTGAGCTCCCACAGCTTTGGGGGACCCCCCCAGGTCTGTGAGAGGGGAACTGGGATAAACTGGGAGCTGCTGTGGGAGAGGAACTGGGATACACTGGGAGCTGCTGAGGGCACTGTGCCCAGGGAACTGGGATAAACTGGGAACTGCTGTGGGCACTGTGCCCAGGGAACTGGAACAAACTGGGAGCTGCTGTGGGAGAGGAACTGGGACAAACTGGGAACTGCTGTGGGCACTGTGCCCAGGGGAACTGGGATAAACTGGGAGCTGCTGTGGGCACTGTGCCCAGGGGAACTGGGATAAACTGGGAGCTGCTGAGGGCACTGTGCCCAGGGGAACTGGGATAAACTGGGAGCTGCTGTGGGCAGAGAGGCTGCTCCTGGCACAGCCCCACGGGCTCCACCCCCCCAGCAGGTGCCAGGGCAGGGACCAGCCCCGGGGAGGCTGGGGGGCTCTGGGGGTCCATGGGCAGGGAATGGGGGGTGGCAGGGGCTGCCCTGGGCTCACCTGAGCAGTTGGTAGGGTCTGGTGGACAGGTCCAGGTCAAACCAGGCCAGTTTGCTGTCGTAGCTGCCGCAGATCACGTTGTCACCTGCGCAGGGGGCGGGATTAGGGGGGTCACCACGGGCTCACCTGGAATGGTGGGGGCGGGATGGGAGAGGGATTCGGGCTCTGGAGTGTCCAGAGGGGAGGGGGAGCCACGGGGACACTCGGTGTGCTCAGCTGGAGACCCAGGCTCTTCAACCCCTTCAGGGGGGGCAGAGGAGGGGCAGGAGTGAGCTCTGCCCTGGGGGGAGCAGGGACAGCCCCCAGGGAATGGCTGGAGCTGTGCCAGGGCAGGGACAGTCCCCAGGGAATGGCTGGAGCTGTGTCAGGGCAGGGACAGACCCCAGGGAAGGGCTGGAGCTGTGCCAGGGCAGGGACAGACCCCAGGGAAGGGCTGGAGCTGTGCCAGGGCAGGGTCAGCACCCAGGGAATGGCTGGAGCTGTGTCAGGGCAGGGACAGCCCCCAGGGAATGGCTGGAGCTGTGCCAGGGCAGGGACAGACCCCAGGGAATGGCTGGAGCTGTGCCAGGGCAGGGACAGACCCCAGGGAATGGCTGGAGCTGTGCCAGGGCAGGGAGAGACCCCAGGGAATGGCTGGAGCTGTGTCAGGGCAGGCTCAGGGTGGAGCTCAGCCAAAGGTTCTTCCCCCAGAGGGTGGTTGGCACTGAACAGGCTCCCCAGGGCAGCCAGAGCTGCAGGAGGGTTTGGATGATCCTCTGGGGCACAGGGGGGGATTGTTGGGGTGTCTGTGCAGGACCAGGAGTTGAACTGGACGGGACAAGACCCCCCCCCACCCCCCTGGGGGACCCCTCACCCACCTCCGGGGTGGATGGCCATGCTGGACACCCACTTGCAGTTGCTCATGAGCTTCTTGGTGAGCTCCTGCTTGAGCAGGTTGTAGACCCTGACGCAGCGCTGGGTGGCCACGAAGAAGAAGGGCCGGGTGGGGTGGAAGCGCACGCACTGCACCATCCCCTTGGCCCTGCGGAACGGGGCCTGGCTCCAGCGCTTGCTGCTCTGGTGGATCAGCACCTGCCTGCTGCTCGTGTCGCTCACCACGCTGG
>NW_020958195.1:3353-7064 GCF_003031625.1 Empidonax traillii | reverse complement strand
ATTCCCAATCCAGGGATCCATTCCTGACCAGGGATCCATTCCTCACCAGGGACCCACTCCCAATCCAGGGATCCATTCCTGACCAGGGATCCATTCCTCACCAGGGATCCATTCCTGACCAGGGATCCATTCCCAATCCAGGGATCCATTCCCAATCCAGGGATCCATTCCCAATCCAGGGATCCATTCCCAATCCAGGGATCCATTCCTCACCTGACACCAACCACTGCCCGCTGGGGGAGATGCTGAGGCAGCGCACGAGGCTCGTGTGGCCACGGTAGATCTGGGGAGGGAGAGAGGGAGGGGAGGGGGGTGAGGGTCCCACAGAGCCCAGAACAGGACCCCCTGCCCCCCCCCAGGGCCTGCCCGTGTCCCCAAGTGCCACCTCCCCAGGGATGGCCAATGATCCCCCCCAGGGATGGGGATCCAGGGCTGGGCAGCCCCTTCCCAGCAGGGATTTATATCCCAAATATCCCAAATAAAGCTCCCCTGGCACAGCTTGGGGCTGTTCCCCGCGTCCTGTCCCTGTTCCTTGGGAGCAGAGCCCGATCCCACCTGGATCCACCCTCCTGTCCCCCTGGAATATCCCCTGAGCCCCCTTTCCTCCAGGCTGAGCCCCCCCAGCTCCCTCAGGAGTTCTCCAGCCCCTTCCCAGCTCCATTCCCTTCCAGGACCGGTTTGGGCACAGCCCCCGCCACGGGCACACCCCAAACCCCTCTGCCACCCCCTCACCAGGGCCTGGGTGGTGGGGAAGGGCTGCAGATCCCTCGGTTTGGGCAGTTTGGGGATCAGATCCTCGGGGTCCACGTTGACCTGCGAGAGGGAGGAGCTGACAGCGCCCGGCCCGGGATCCCCCCCTGGCACAGCACCAGGCTGGGACCCTGCCAGGCCCCCCCAGGGGGGAGTGACGGGGCTGGGGATGCCTCACCCTCATCTTCCTCTGCCGGGGGCACAGGTAGAGGTCGAGGCAGCGCTCGAAGCGCTCGTGGATGAAGCGGGGGTAGGCGGGCACGGCCCGCAGGCAGCGGTGCTGCCGCGGCACGAAGTTCAAACGCCGCTCCCCGGGCTCCTGCTGCTCCCAGGCCAACCTCTGCGGGGAGGGGGGCACGCTCAGGGCCCGGCAGGACCCCCCTCACGGCCCCCCCAGAGCCCAGGAGGAGCCGGCCTGGAGGTTCTCACCGTCCGGCACCGCTCGGCCCATGGGGGGTTCTCACCCTCCTCAGCCCACCTGAATCTTTCCAATCCCCTCATCCCACCTGAATCTTTCCACTCCACTCAGCCCACCAGGATCTTTCCACCTTCCTCATCCTACCAGGATCTTTCCACCTTCCTCATCCCACCAGGATCTCTCCACCCCCCTCAGCCCACCAGGATTTTTCACTGCCTGTTTAATCCCAAGCCCCTGGGCTGAATGTGCCTCTGGATGCACCAGGACAAATCCCACGCCAGGACATCCCCACGCAGCCTGGGGGGGCTCTGGCAGGGCCACCCTGGTCCCTGGGATGTGGCCCCAAGTTGCTCTTTAATCCAAGGATGCTGAGTGATGGAATCATGGAACGGTTTTGGTTGGAATGGACCTCGAGGATCATCCACTCCCACCCCGTGCCACGGGCAGGGACACCTCCCACTATCCCAGTTGGCTCCAACCTGGCCTTGGACACTTCCAGGGACGGGGCAGCCACAGCTTCTCTGGGAAAACACCTTTGCTTTGACCTCCCCTGCGAGGCCCCCCGTCCCCAGGGCAGGTCTGACCCCCCAGATGCCCCTCCAAGGCTCAGCCCTTCCCCTGCCCCTGTCACATCCCAACCCCCACGGAGCTTCCCGCACTCCCAGCCCTTTCCCAGCGGCTCTGGGGGGGCTGGGGGGGCCCCCTCACCTCCTCCTCGCTGAGCAGGTACTCTGGGGGGGGGTTGTAGGACTCCTCGTGCCCGGGCAGCCTCAGCTTGGGGGCCGGCACGTGCATCTTGTGGCGGCCCAGGATGGAGTTGGGGTCCTCGTGGGCCCACAGGTCGTAGTAGGTGGGGGTGTCGTCCTTGGGCTTGCGGGGTTTGATCCAGCCCATCTTGATGGCGTGGACCAGCTTGGACACCTGTGGGGCAGGACAGGGTGGGGTCAGCGGCTCCAGCAGCCCCAGCAGCTCCAGTAACTCCAGCAGCCCCAGCAGCTCTAGAAGCTCCATCAACTCCAGCAGCTCCAGCAGCCTCAGCAGCTCTAGGAGCCCCAGCAACTCCAGCAACTCCATCAACTCCATCAACTCCAGCAGCTCTAGGAGCCCCAGCAACTCCAGCAACTCCATCAACTCCAGCAGCTCTAGGAGCCCCATCAACTCCAGCAGCACCATCATCTCCATCAACTCCAGCAGCCCCATCAACTCCAGCAGCCCCAGTAGCCCCAGCAGCTCCAGCAGCCCCAGTAACTCCAGCAGCCCCAGTAACTCCAGCAGCTCCAGCAGCTCCAGCAGCCCCATCAACTCCAGCAGCTCTGTGGGATGGGGAACGAGGAGCAGGGTGGGATGTGGGGATGGGATTGGGAAGGCAGGACTTTCCCTCACCTTCTCCTTCTCGATGAGGGAGGGGATGAAGCTCCTCTTGTCGGCGGGGCGGTTGGTCACCGGGTGGATCATCACCTCGTGCGTGAAGAAGTCGATGGCCGGCTGGGGGGGACATGGAATGGTGAGGGGGGGATTGGGGAACCCCCCTGCCCCATCCCCAGAGGGGGAGCAGGCACGGCCTCACCTCGTAGGGGTCGAAGTTGACGTCCCCAAACTGCCCCTTCTGCAGCCGCTGCACCAGCTCCACCTGCTCGTCCGTCAGCGTCACGTCCGCCCCCGTCATCTTGTCCTGCACCGTCCTCCTGGTGGGAGCGGCACAGGGGACGGGATGGGATGGGATGGGGGGGTCTGGGATGGCCAGGACCCCCCCAGCCCCCGCAGCCACACCGCTGGGGTCACCCCTGGAGATCCTGGGGGTCTCCAGACGATGCTCCAGGGAACTGGGGGGTGGTTTCCAGCCCTGCTGTGCTCACACACCCCACGTGGAGAGGGTGCCCCACCCTGCACAGGCACAGCCCCCCTGGAAGGGTTTGGGATGGAGGGGACTTGGGGATCATCCAGTCCCACCCCCTGCCGTGGGCAGGGACACCTCCTGCCGTCCCAGGCTGCTCCCAGCCCCGTCCAGCCTGGCCTTGGACGCTCCCCCGAGGGTCTCACCAGTACTCTGGGTTCTCCATCTTCTCCAGGAACATGTCCAGCTCGTCCTTGTTCCGGATGGGCTTGTAGATCTTCTTGCCGTCCAGGTTGTAGCCGATGTGGGGGAAGTCCTGGTACCACTCCATGGGGATGTTTCCCACCGTGTTCCGGATGTCCTGCGGGGCAGCAGAGGGGAGAGGCGTGAGGGACGCCCTGGAGACCCTCCCAGGGCATGAAGGGCCTCCAGGAGGGATGGAGAGGGGCTTGGGACAAGGACACAGGGACTGGCTTCCCGCTGCCAGAGGGCGGGGGGAGATGGGATCCTGGGAGGGTGAGGAGATCCTGGCAATCCAGGGGGTTGCTGTGGCTGCCCCATCCCTGGAATTGCTCTGCCTGTGCCCTGCAGATCCAAACCCTCCCAGTGGGAGCAGAGCAAACAGCTGGATGGACGGGAATGGGGGGCTGGAGCAGGGAGAGGGGGGCAGGGGGAGGGGGGCTGGGGGCAGGGACTGCCCCTTGGGATG
>NW_020958195.1:0-2913 GCF_003031625.1 Empidonax traillii | reverse complement strand
ACTGCCCCTTGGGATGTGGAGAAAGGGATGTGGATCCTCTTGGGATCCTGTCCCTCAGGATGGGGAGCAGGGGATGAGGATTCCTCCAGGATCCTGCTCCTCAGGGTGAGGATTCCCTCAGGATCCTGCCCCTCGGGATGTGCAGCAGGGGGTGAGGATTCCCTCAGGATCCTGCTCCTTGGGATGCAGAGTCTGGGGTGAGGACCCTGTGGCCTCTCCTGGCTGTGCTGGTGCTGCAGGAGGCAAAGCCCCCCATCCCAATCCCAACCCCCATCCCACTCCCAGCCCATCCCAGCGCCAGCCCCGTCCCAGTTCCAGGCAGGGCAGGGGTGTGAGGGTGACCTGTGCCCCCTCACTCCGCAGTCAGGGGTCACCATGAACACCTGGAGAACACCTGGAGAACACCTGGGGAGCCCCCCGGGAGGGGGACGGGGCCGTCCATCATTCCAGGCACAGCCGGAGTGGGACGTGCTGGGATTGAGCCAGGACCTCCTGGGATCCCTGGAGATGCCACGGGGACAGGGATGGAGAGGGATATCCAGGATGGGGACAGGGATGGAGAGGGATATCCAGGATGGGGACAGGGATGGAGAGGGATATCCAGGATGGGGACAGGGATGCAGAGGGATATCCAGGATGGGGACAGGGATGGAGAGGGATATCCAGGATGGGGACAGGGATGGAGAGGGATATCCAGGATGGGGACAGGGATGGAGATGGATATCCAGGATGGGGACAGGGATCCAGAGGGATGCCCTGGTGATGACATGGGGAAGTGGGGACGTCTCTACTCAGCAATGGGATCCATGTCCCACCTCAGCAATTGGATCCATGTCCCCCTCAGCAGTGGGATCCACATCCCCAAAGCAGTGCAATTCACATCCTCACATCAGCAAGATCCACATCCCCACACCAGCAAGATCCACATCCTCACATCAGCAAGATCCACATCCCCACAGCAGTGGGATCCACATCCCCACAGCAGTGGGATCCACATTCTGCCCCCCCAGTGGGATCCCTGCCCCTCCAGCTCAGAGCAGGGATCGCTCCCTCCCGTCCCATCCAGTGTTTCCCGGGCAGTTCCAGTGGGCAGATCCAGCTCCAGCTGCAGCTCCAGCTCCAGAGGGTGGATCCAGCTGCAGCTCCAGCTCCAGTGGGCGGCTCCAGCTCCAGAGGGCGGCTCCAGCTGCAGCTCCAGCTCCAGAGGGCGGCTCCAGCTGCAGCTCCAGCTCCAGAGGGCGGCTCCAGCGGCTCCCGCAGCCCCTCCCGCCCCCGCGGTCACACACCTCGCCCGGCTCTGCCGTCACTCAGCCGCACGTCTGGAAGTTGTTCTTGGATGGGCCCTGGGCATTCCTAGACGCACATTCCTGGCAGCCGGAGAGCCCCGTAGGAAAGATTCTTCCCTTGAAAATATCCGGTCCACGTGGAGGGGAAAAGGGGAGGGGGCACGCGCGGCCCTCCCGCCCCCATCCCGGCGTTCCTGGGATCCTGGGGATCCCGGGATCCGGCACCAGGACACCCCCCGAGCCCCCCGGGTGACCACAGTCCTGATCCAGCAGCTCTGAGGGTGGGGGGGTCTCTGCACCCCCAGCAGTGCTTCCCAGAGGAGTGGGATCCCAGAGGGTCCGGCACAGACCCTGGGGTCAGGAATGCCATCCCGAGCACCCCACGCTCTGCAGGGAGGGGGGATCTGAAGATCCAAAGGGAGGCAGGATCCAAAGGGATCAGCAGAGCCTTGGAGCAGGGAATGGGAGCGAGTCCTCCCCCCCTCCACAGGTCCTAAAGCAGGGGATGGATCACAGTGAGGGATTCCAGGATTGGAATCCCCGGGAGAAGGTTCCTGCCCCGGGCTCTGCTGCCCTGCCAGGGCTGGGAAGCGATGGACATCCCAAAGTGGGACATCCTGGGAGCTCTGTGGGAGAGCTGCAGAGTCAGGGGCTGGGACGCTGCCCCAGTCCCAAATCCCCAGGATTTTCACAATTCCCGAGCCCGTGCCGGGTCTGGAGCTCCGGCCTGACCCGGGGCCGAGGGTCACCGGCCCACGGACCTGCTCTCCGTGCTGGGGGTGAGCTGGAGGAGCTCTGGGGGATGCAGGAGATGGATGTGGAAGGACGGCAGGGACAGCAGGGAGAGCACCCGGGGCTGGAAGGTGCTCGTTAGCGGGGCTAAACGAAAGCAGATGCGGCGGGAGCCGGCGCTTCCAAAGCACACACCGAGAGCGCCCGGCACGGCCCGGCCGGGGATGACAGCGGGGTTGGATTTCGGAAGCTGCTGAGACGTGGATTAAGTGTGGGAGCACACGGGGAAGGTGCAGAATTCTGACTGGGAGCGACAACCCCCTCCCCACGCAGAGCTCGTGGGAGGCACCGCTGGAAGGGGGAAACTGGAGACTTCCCAGCAAATTCCCACTTCCAGCCCCATAAAGAGCTGCTCATCAACACCAGCCACAGGCACAGGGAGAAGGGGACACGTTTCCCACTTCTCCCGGGGTTTGGGGTTGGGATAAGGAAGCCCCAAGCTGAGAGAACTCCCCAGGGCTGCAGAGCTCGGAGATCCACAGGTTCCCTGCGTGGATGTGGGGTCTCGGCCCCACACTTGGGTGGCCTGGGGTGCTGTGGGGATTCCAGGGTTCCGAGGAAGAGGAGGAGGTTGATGGTTGTCACCAGGGCCGAAGGAAGGGTGAGGGAGATGCTCCCAAGGGCTGGAGCCCCTCTGCTCTGGAGCCAGGCTGGGAGAGCTGGGAATGTTCCCCTGGAGAAGGGAAGGATCCAGGGAGACCTTGGAGAACCTTGCAGGGCCTGAAGGGGCTCCAGGAGAGCTGGAGAGGGATTTGGGATGAGGGCTGGAGGGACAGCACCCAGGGAATGGCTGCCCAGGGTTAGGGGGGAGATTGGGAAGGGATTCCTGGCTGGG
>NW_020958194.1:15005-16493 GCF_003031625.1 Empidonax traillii | reverse complement strand
TTCCCCCACCCCAGCCAGGCTTTTCTCAGCAGCTGAGCTGCTGCCCAGAGCCTTTGGCTCCCTGCACTCAGGGCCTCCAAGGAGCTGCTGCAGAGTCCCTGGGGAGGCTTTGGCAGGAGGGGCCCTCGGGGGGCTCCTTAAGGCTTCAAGGGCCTGCAGGATTTTCAGAGCAATTGGGGGTTTGCTTTTGGTTTTGCATTTCTGAGAGGTTTGTGCAGTCATGGCCTCCAATTCTCTGCTCTAATGAGTCCCCTGAGAGACTCGGCCAGTTGTGATACTCACTGTAGCTCATTAATGTTTCAAGGCACTCAAGGTAAATTTGTTAAGACATTTCTTTTTGGCACTGAGTCTTTGAGAGGTTTGTTCAGTCATGGCCTCCAATTATCTTTTTTAATTAGTCCCTGGAGAGAATGTCAGTTGCGACACCCACTGAGGCTCATTAATGTTTTAAGGCACTCAAGGTTTATTAAGACACTTCTTTTTGACACTGAGTCTTTGAGAGGTTTGTTTCAGTCATGACCTCCAATTATCTGCTCTAATTAGTCCCTTGAGAGCCTTTGTCAGGAATGGCCCTCAGTGGGGCTTGTTAAAGCTTCAAGGTACTACAGGTTTGTTAAGATACTTTGCCTTTTCTTTTGATTCTGAGTTTTGAGGAGGTTTGTGCAATCAAGGCCTCAAATTATCTACTTTAATTAGTCCCTGGAGAGACTTTGACAGCAGTGACACTCCGTGGGGCTCATTAATGCTTTAAGGTACTCAAGGGTTTTGAAGGAACTTTGGTTTTTCCTTTTGAAAGTGAGTCTTTGAGAGGTTTGTTCAGTTATGGCCTCCAATTATCTGCTCTAATGAGTCCCTTGGGATTCTCAATCAGTTGTGACACTCAGTGGGGCTCATTGATGCTTCAAGGCACTCAAAGCAAATTTATTAAGACACTTCTTTTTGTCACTGAGTCTTTGAGATTTTTGTTCAGTCCTGGCCTCCAATTATCTACTCTAATGAGAATCTTTGTCAGCAATGGCCCCCAGTGGGGCTTTTTAAAGTTTCAAGGTATAACAGGTTTGTTAAGGTACTTTGCCTTTGAGTTTTGAAGAGGTTTGTGCAATCATGGCCTCCAATTCTCTGCTTTAATTAGTCCCTGGAGAGACTTTGTCAGCAGTGACACTCAGTGGGGCTCATTAATGCTTCCAGATACTTTGGGTTTTCCTTCTGACTTTCACTCATGGACAGGTTTGTACAATCTCCCCTCAGTCCCTGAGGTTCAAGGACTCAGCACCAAAAGCCCCCGGGGCTCCCTCAGATTAAAGCAAGTCCTGACAAACCATGGCCCTTCCTGTGATTTCCCTCTAGTCTGGACAGTAAATTAGGAATGTTGTCTCATGGAATCAGGGGACCATTGGGACACTGCCCAGAGCCTTTGTCTGCCTGCACTCCTGGCCTGCAAGGATCTGCTCTCAGGAGTCCCTGGGGAGGCTTTGTCAGTGCCTGCCC
>NW_020958194.1:7711-8691 GCF_003031625.1 Empidonax traillii | reverse complement strand
AGGATCCTGGGCAGTGCTGAGCCTTCCCCTGGGGGTGGGCACTGTCCTGGGCCAGCCCTTGGCTTCCCTGCAGGAGGGCTCCTGTCCTGCTCTGTCCAGCACAGCTGCAGCTCTGGGCTGGCACAGGGGACACTGCACAGAGCTGCCCTTGGAACCAACACTGTCCTGCTCTCAGCACTGCACAGGTATCTGTGGGTGTGTTTTTCAATATTTCTTTGTGGGAAATCAAATTGAATGCAGCACAAAAGAAAGAGGAGGGCAGATGGGAAACAGGCTGAAGGACTCTGTATTTCTCCTGGTTCTTCTTTCAATTACAGAGAGTTGAGCCCTTTTGTTTCTTGTCTTTTCTCAAGGCTCTTCACATTTTCAGCCATAAAAATGGGAATTTTTACTCCTAAAAAGAACATTCTGCAGATTTCCTGGTGGAACATATGTAACAGAGAACAATTATTCTAAGGATATTGGAAGCCTCTATTCTGCATTCCACTCTCTTTTGTACAGGGAGGTCAGAGGTGGATCTTTTCCATTAAAGGTGAGTTACATCTGACACCCGTGTGATCATGAGAGCTGTCACAAACCAGCTCAATGTCCCCACTGCAGCAGAGCAAAGCTGAGCCCTTGGCAGCACATGGGCAGAGCTCCTGCTGCTCACACCACTCTGAACCAGAATTAGGGAAATAGAATTGATTGGGGGGGATTGCTGTGAAAGATGGAATATCTCTGCTGACAGGGGTCTCTCTTAATTGTTCCTCATCTTTTCCTTTTCTGAACAGACCCTGTGCTAAGGAAGAGGCAGCAAATGTCCAACAGCAGCTCCATGGCCCAGTTCCTGCTCCTGGCATTCTCAGACAGGTGGGAGCTGCAGCTGCTGCACTTCTGGCTCTTCCTGGGCATCTCCCTGGCTGCCCTCCTGGGCAACGGCCTCATCCTCAGCGCCGTAGCCTGCGACCAGCACCTGCACACCCCCAGGGACTTCTTCC
>NW_020958194.1:0-2116 GCF_003031625.1 Empidonax traillii | reverse complement strand
GAGCACAGCCTGCAGCACAGATGGCCAAGGGCTCTGGCAGGGCTGCAAGGCCCAAAGGCACCCAGGCCTTTGTGCCCTTGGCTCTGGCAGCTGCCTCTACCCCTCAGGCCACCACAAGACACTTTCCTTTGTCTGCCTGCACTCCTGGCCTGCAAGGATCTGCTCTCAGGAGTCCCTGGGGAGGCTTTGTCAGTGCCTGCCCTCAGTGGGGCCCAGCAATGCTTCAAGGGACTGGGAGTTTGGCTTCTGACTTCTTGAGCAGCTTCTTCAGTCTTCTCTCAGTACCTCAGGATGATGGACTTGTCTCTAAACACACTGTGGGACTCATTAACAGGAAAACAAATTATTTCACTTCTTTTAATTGTCTTTATGTCTTCAAGATTCCTACAGCTAATTGGAGTTGTTTTGTGGTTTAGCTAATGAAGGAGATTTTAAAGTGGAAGTCACAAAAATATAATTTTTCAATTACAGGGAATGATTTCTACAGAGCCTTGGGATGCAAAAGGGTCAGGGTAAAAAGGATTTGGACACAAAGTAAAGGGAGGCAAAAGGGATTAGTAGCACCTAATCATTGACCAACTTTCAACATTTTCAACATTCCCTTTTAACAGGGATTCAGTAGCATTTACTACAATTGAACAGGGACTGAATTATAGATTCCCAGTAACAACACTCACACCAGAGTCAATTCACACCCACACCCAGGCAGAGATGTGTGGACACATCAAGATCTGGGTGTGTAAAGGTCCCTCTCCAAAATTCTCCTGGCTGTCAGTGAAACACCCCCACACATCCCTTTGTGTTTTCCCATTAGACAAGGTTCCAGGAGGCCCTACAGTGTCATAATGGCCCCTTCATTCCATGAATTTCCTTCGCTGCAGCATCAGAAAAACGACTGAGGGTTATCAAATATTGGAACAGAATATCCAGGAAAGTGGTTGAGTCACCACAGAATCTCAGAATTGTTAAAGATGGAAAACATCTCTGAGATCATGGAGTGCAACCATTAACCCAACACTGGCATCTTCACCACTGAACCGTGTCCCCAAGTGCCACAGCTCAGTGTTTTCTGAACACTTCCTGGGATGGTGACTGTAAGATCCCAGGTTTGAGCTAAGCTCATCAAAGAGGTTTTCCTTTTAAAAATATACAAGGCATCAAAAATATCCACCCTCCAGATATTTGAAAATGGACTTCAGTTCTTTAAGTACCTTTAGAGAGGACAGCAGAAAGATGCAACATACTTTTGACCTCTCAGGAGGTTAAAAAACACACTTTTACTGGTAAATTTAAGAAAAGAAGGGAGCTTGGAAAAAAAGTTGAAAGGCCAACATTCCACCAGAATAGAGCATTCCCCAAAGCACTGACTGAGCACAGGCCAACCCAGACAAGTCAGCAAAAACCCAACCCATCCAGTTTTAAGTTTCCTAAAATATTATGAGAGATTGAGAGAATAAGAAGAAGCAAGGAAAGAGAGAGAAGTGCAGCTCCCACCCGCAGTCTGGTGCCAGTGCAGCTTCCCCGTGCCCAGAGGGAGGGTCCAACCATGCGGGGTTTGATTTGCTCTGCCCCCTGTGCCCACCCCCCAGGGGGCACTTGTGGCCCACTGGCCACTCTGGGGCTCCAGGAGGGTGAGGGGCAGAGCTGCTGGTGTGCTGGAGCCAGTGTGGGGCTGGGTTAGGGGCTCCAGGCTGTGGGATGGGGCAGTGCTCCCGGGCTGCTTTGGACTGACAGCAGCTCCAGGGCTGCCCAAGGAGGCTCCAAGGCCTGGGAATGGAACAGGGCACCACCTCACCTTTGGAAAATTCCACCTGTCCCTTCCCCACCCACCCACACACTGGAGTTGTTCTGAGTCAAGAATTACCCCAATAATCCAGTATCTCACAGGTTCCTTTATTCCATGAGGTTCCACAGTGTCACAGTGGTCCCTTATGCTCCTTAGGCCCTGCACTGTCACCATGGTCCCTTGATTCCAGAAAATTCCAATTCGTTCCAGTGGTCCTGAGGATTCCATGAGGTTCTGTGGTGTCCCAATTGCACAGTGATTCCATCAGGTCCAGAGTGTCCCAGCACTCCTTTGAATCCAGGAGGCCCTGCAGTGTCACAATGGCCCTTG
>NW_020958193.1:12243-16434 GCF_003031625.1 Empidonax traillii | reverse complement strand
GCTGCCCAGAGCCTTTGTCTGCCTGCACTCCTGGCCTGCAAGGATCTGCTCTCAGGAGTCCCTGGGGAGGCTTTGTCAGTGCCTGCCCTCAGTGGGGCCCAGCAATGCTTCAAGGGACTGGCAGTTTGGCTTCTGACTTCTTGAGCAGCTTCTACAATCTTCTTTAGGTACTTCAGGATGATGTACTTGTCTCTAAACATACCATGGGGCTCATTAAAATCCAGAATTCCCTCAGGATCTCTTTGTCTGCCTTTAATTGTCTTCAAGGCAATTTCAAAACAAGTCTTCAAAGTTTGTACTTTTTTTTTTTTCTTTTTTAATTCAAGGATGGATATTTTTTAGTTCCGAGGAGAGGTGATAGAGGTGTTTTCCAAGTGATTTTGATGCTGAGTGTCTCCTGAGGAGATCCAGACTGACCCTGTATGACCAACCTTGCTCCTCACTGCCCAACCTCATCAGTTTTGTCATGGCCCATCTTGGACTGACATCACCCTTCTCGCATTAGACTTTGAGCTCTGCAGCTGGATGTTCCAGCCCTGTGGCACCATCTCCCACCTGCTCTCCTTAGAGCTCTGCTTGCACACAGGCCCAGAAAAGTTTTCCTCTTTATAAGAAAAGAAATATTATCATCATGGCAAGGCTTCGTGTGGGGTTTCATGTGAGCACAGATGACTCAACACACCAGTATGATGATCAGAAATGCTGTTTATTTGAATCAAGCAGCAGTGTTTTATATAGTTTTCTAGCAATAGTCTTCTATTAGCTTTGTTTCTTTAACATTCTTTATGTCCTTTCCCACTCTGATAGCTGGTACTGAGACCCTTTTTCCTATATCTAGTTTTGCTACTGCTTCTCTTGGTAGATCTTTCACATTCTGGTACCATCAGAAGACCATCAGAACAACAGATCATGTTTTCACAATTGAAACATAAGATTATTTCTCACAGCAGCATATCCTCTATGTTATTAACATAAGATTATGCTCTCACAGCAGCAGCATATCCTCTATTTTAGCAACATAAGGTTATGTTCTCACAGGTGCAGCATATCATCTATATTAGCACTATAAATCCCTACACTTCCCCCTTTTTCTTTAAACAAAGCAGACACAGTTTGAGCCATTAAGTTGCGAAAACATTGAACCAGACATGGCAGAGAAATACAGACTCCTGGAAGCAGAAAGACAACGGGTGCCAACCACTGTACAGTTTGCATAAGCCATGGTCCCAATCCAAGTTCTTTCAGCCAATCAGTAAATGGTGATGTACCATAGGTAACATGATCCAAACGTTCCTGTAAGGTCTGCAGTTGTTTGTGTTTGCTGTGTGAATGGTCAGACAAATTCAGGCAACACATTCCTTCAAATTCCTGCTACCCATGGCCTTGTGCTAACAATAAAAAGTCAACTGCTGCTCTGTTTAGCAAAACTGTGTATTGTACACTATCTACATCAGTCAGGAGCTGTGATATGACATTGGATGTTGTGTTAAACTGTTTAATACTCCAGCATGCTGAGCGCTTCAATTTAGCATCATTAGAAGGGGCAGCTCCTCCAGGAACAAAAATGGCTAATGCTATTGTCCCTGTGTCTGATCCAATTCTAACATCATCATCACAGTCTGGACCAAAGTGATGAAGATTTCTTTCGTACGTTGTGTTTCGTTACACACCTCCTTAGGCTGGGGGCAAAGAGTGTTAATTTTCCGATATAACATGGACCTCCCACTGGATGAAAAGGGATACCTTCCCATGCACGATTACCACCAATCAGGAAATATCCTGGTGGTAATAAAAAGCCTCCAGATGTGTTGACACTAAATTGCCCTGCACTGTTCTCAGAAAAATTCCAGTAATCAGAATTACCACTCAGATTTTGATATCCACTCCCTGCTAGTTGTTCACCCTGTGTGTGAAGCCAAAGATACCAAGGCTCCTTAAAATCAACTACTCCTGTTCCCATTCCATGGTGGTTCTTCAGGGCTAACATTGCTGCAGTTGGTGTATGAGGTCACATTTGCCCACTGAGCAGGTGCTACAGAGCCCAATAGGTCTAATTCTTGTAAGGGAAGTGAACTCGAATGGTTCAGGTGCTGTATAAGATATTGTTGTGCAAAGGCACTTTGCATCACAGGCACAGTGTTGCTCCACGTACACTCTCCATTGGAGCTCTTGTTCTGTCTGGTGTTGTTCTACAGACGCTCCATGTCAGTAAAACTGCCACTAAACCATCTGTCAAATGCCCTTTCCTCAAACACAGGATAACCAGTAAGGCACGTACGAAAAGGGTCTCCAGGCATTGCCAAAGACAGACAAAAGTCAGTTTGCCCAGTTTGATTTGCCCACGCAACCCACAAGTTTTGTCTTGGGTTAATTTCTGTAATAGAGCCTGTAGTCAGGCCAACAGTGAGTGTTAACACTACAGTGATCATCGATGCCACCAATGACAGCATTCTGACTGCCACTGATCACTCTTCACAAACTGAGATCGTGGTATTTTGATCCATTCTCCACAGCTACTATCCACAATAGCACAGCTTTTGATCACCTGATTGTGGGCTGCCAAGTGAACAAATTGAAATATAATCACTGCCTTTGCTCCGCATTCACAATTTTCTATTAACCCTAATGCTTGTGAAAATGTGCCAGCCCAACTACTGACTGAAAAGCCTAAAATATCACTAAATCATCTCTCAGGAGTAAGCTTATTTCTTAACTGATAATCACAAACATGACATAGTAGATGCTGTGCAACTGCATCAGAATTACGTCCAACCCTCCAATAACTTTGATTACAACCACTACAGTGCACACAAATCCATGGTTTGCATTGATACCCGTGTGTGCGACAAGTGTTATGCAATTGTTCTTCTAATCCTGGAGGGGCTTGTAGTATTGTTTCTATTTCTCCTCACAACAGAGCTTCTGGTGTCACTTCTGTCGAATCCTGGAGACCAGTAGCCTGTAACCACGGAGTAAGGACACAATGCAGTCTGTACAGACATCTTGCTTCAGCTTCAGACTCTAATGGGAATGGCTGAGTCATGAGTCATGCTGTAGCCACGGCTTTATCCATTTTGCTGGAACCCATCAGGGTTCTTGATTGTCTTTGGAGACACAAGCATAACCCCTTCCCCAGGTTAACAACATACATGGTCCTTTCCACTGATTCAGGACAGGGTCATAAACCTGTACCAAAGGTTTGTGTATATTCTGATCCATATTGTGATTGTGTATAATATGTCTCTGTGCTGCTGGCAAATCGTCACCCCCACCAGGAGGATTAAGACAATTTACCACATGAAGTGTTTTGTGTAAGAGTTCTGAAGGGGAGATATGTCTACCAAAAGGTGCAAATTCTGGTACATCTGTCTGCCAGAGTTGTAAAGCAGATAGCCCTCTTTTGTTGGTTGCTTGAGGCTGAATGTTAGGTACAAGTGCACAGTTGGGGCACGCAGCTAGAACAGCTCCAGCTTCAGTCAGGGAAATAGGAAACTGATGTTTCAGAGCTTTAGCTGACTGAGGAAAAAATTCATGGGAGAGATGTGTTGTCCCAGTAAATCAGGTTTTGGCATTAGCACAAAGTAACAAATCAGCTCTTTCATTGCCTTCTACTCGATATCCTGGAAACGTAGTGTGACTTTTGATGTGAGTAATGAAAAAGGGGAATTTGCAATCATCTAAAAGATGCCACAATTGATAAATGGCATAAAACAGGATCTTATTGGAGACTTCTTTAAAAAGTGCACGATGCAAGAGAGACACAATTAGAGTGTGACACAATTTTCAAAGGACATTGTGGCCACTTTGCAAAAACTCATGTGACAGCTACTAATTCCAAAACTTGTACAGAACCATCAGCTATGACAGTTTCTGAATTCCAAGTGTCTTGAATCTGCCAGACAAAGCCAGCTTTACCAGTGCGACTGCTGGCATCTGTAAAGACTGTAAGACCTTCTAGGGGGTGTTTGCTGAGTAAGGAACATGATTCCAAATTCAAAGTGATTTTGAACAGTGGATGTGACAGAAAGTGACAGGTTAAAGTCACAGAAAGACCTGTTACTGCAAGGGCAGATGTTTCATTTGTGCAAATTGCTGTTGCAGTCTGATCCTGTCGTAATGGGACAACAATTTCATTGGGATGCTTTCCAGACATTTGCAAATAGGGATCTACAGCTTTTTGTATACAGAGTG
>NW_020958193.1:7810-9172 GCF_003031625.1 Empidonax traillii | reverse complement strand
AAGAAGTGATTAGACGGGACCAGGAAAGTTGCTTTTACTGTGGAAAAAGGAACATGTGAAAAGAAATTGCAGACAGTGAATTCGAGATGAAGAAGTTTTAAAGACAGAATAGGATAGTCAGGGGCTCTATATTTTAGGGGACCGGAGTCATCCTGAGCCCTTGATAAAACTGAAGATAGGTCCCCACAAGCAGGAATTCACCTTTTTAGTCGATACAGGAGCCGAAAAAATCAACCATTAGACGGATTCCTGATGGATACAAAGTATCCCCTAAGAAAGTACAAGTAATCGAGCGAAAGAGGAACCATTTAAAGTAAATAAGAGTAAGAATGTACTTTTTGAAACCCAAAACAAATTTGGTATTGGTGAACTCCTGCTCGTTCCAGAAGCAGAATATAACTTACCGGAACGAAACTTAATTGTGGAATTAAATTAAAGTTCAGAACCAGGAATTAAACATATCGGCTTATCCCTTGACAACTGAGGAAGAGAAACAAATCCAGATGTTTGGTATTCCCCTGACACAATTAGTAAACTAGATATTCCCCCAATTGAAATTCAAATTATGTGTTAACAAAAATACATGAAAAGACTCATTGGGGAACCCAAGCATTAGTAGACCATTTTGAACAATTATATTCCACTATAAGAATTTATAATATTGCAAAAGCTATTACTGTTATCTGTGAAACTTGTCAAAAAGTAAATTGTGTAAAGGTAAAAGGAAAACCTTTTGGGGGGTGTTCCCTTGCGTATAGACCATTTACAATATCCAAATTGATTTTACTGAGTTACCTAAATTTGGGAAATATAAGTACTTATTAGTAATTGTTGATCATTTAACTCATTATGTAGAAGCATTTCCTACCTCAAGAACAACAGCAAATCAAGTTACCAAAGTATTGTTAGAGCATATAATACCTCGATACGGTGTAACGGAAATTATAGATTCGGATAGAGGACCGCATTTTGTGTCAAAAATTGTTAAAGAAATAACAGAAATTTTAGGAATCAAGTGGAAATATCATACTCCTTGGCACCCACAAAGTTCGGGAAAAGTAGAGAGAATGAACGCAGAATTAAAAACGGTTCTCACAAAATTAATAATTGAAACAAAAATGTCTTGGATAAAATGCCTACCCATGGCCTTGTTAATTATTCGAACAAGGCCTCGGGCAGACTTGGGCAAATGCCCTATCGAATTGAAGAACCCCAAAATCATGTCTTAATACGTGACAGTACTATTAATGAATATATCTCTCAGCTTTCTAAGCACCGAAATATGCTATGGAAAAAAGGACTTACTGTACAACGACCACCCTTAGACTTAAAAATCCGTAACATTGAGCCAGGAGACTGGAT
>NW_020958193.1:0-1259 GCF_003031625.1 Empidonax traillii | reverse complement strand
CCCTCCAGCACATCAACACTCCCACCCAGCTTGGTGTCACCTGTGAACTGACTGAGGCTGCCCTGATCCCCTTGTGCAGATCATTGACAAAGATATTGAACTGCCCTGAGCTCAGAGTTGAGCCCTGGGAACACCCCTGGATGGAACTCCATTCCCACCACTCCTTGGGCCAGCCCAGCCACACAGATTTAGCTCTGCACAGCACAGGAATTCCTTCACTTTCTCCTTTTCCTCCCTCTGTGGATCGTGGGAACTTGTGACTTCAGTGTGTGTCTCGCTGTGTGCAAAGGGCAAATATGGACAGAATCCAGGGCAGGGAGTGTTTGGGGGATCTTGGGATCTGTGCTTGACACAGAAGGGGTTTGCCATTGGTCTCAGACTATCTACTGTGCAAAGTGGACTTCAGTGGAGCCAATGTGGATTTAGTATACTGCAGGGGATTAAGGGATTTTTTACTGAGCTGTGCCTTCCTCTGGTTTTGTTTGCTGGCAATAAATGAACATCCCTCTGTGTCTTGTGCAGCCCTTTCTTCAAGCCCAGCAGGTGGGAGTTGGTGCCAAGGAGCTGCAACCTGCAGGTCCAGCCTTTAGTGGAGGAAGCTCAGATTGGCCCAAGGCTGCTTTGAGTCCCAGGGGTTGGATGAGGGAATGGTGGGTGGGGGATAGGGATAAAATCTGATGGATTGCCAGAAATAAAAGGTCTTGATTTTCGTATCTATTCAGACTGAATTAGGAGGTGCCTGGGAGAAAAATCAACTGAGGATTGCTGATTTCAATGTAAAAAAAGGAAAAATAAGCAGTCCATAAAAAAGGAAACATTTTCTCATTGCTTCTTTCATATAATATATTCACTCTGAATACACTTCTGAGATCTGCTTAATAAACCACAAAAGAATTAAAGACTTAGAAGTAAATTGTTCCCAGGGGCTTGTCTGGTTAAGATGCCATCACTGAGAAGAGAGTATGGAGGAATGAGCAGACAAGGACACCATCCCTGGGCTGGGGAAGCAGGAACTGAGAGTCCCTGGTTCCAGGTGACAAATGCACTGTGGGATGTTTCTGTGAGAGCCCATAATGGCTGTGCTGGTTTCAGGGGGAGTCCAGTTGAATTTCTTCCCCTTGGCCAGTGCAGGGCTGTGTTTTGGATTTGTGCTGAACACAGGGTTGATAATCACAGAGTCACAGAATGTGCTGAGTTGGAAGGGAACCCGAAGGATCATCCAGTCCAACCCTCAGCCCTGCACAGGACCATCCCCAAGG
>NW_020958192.1:15413-16498 GCF_003031625.1 Empidonax traillii | reverse complement strand
GGCACCTCAAAAACACATGCATGGGCTTCTGAACTCTAAATCCAGGCCTTTCTGGAATGGAAGGAAGAAGCAGCAGAAGCTGAAGCAGGGCCTTGTATGGCTCAGCTTCCAGGATGGAGGAAAGTCAGTCCTTTGGGGTCTGCTGTGAAGATGGCCCAGTTTATGGGCAAATGGGAAAACAAAGGCAGAACCCGTGACCATCCTGGCTTAACAGGGAGTTTTGGGTGTGCTTGGAAGCAAAGGAAGAAGCAGCACACACTGCCTGGGACACAGACATGTGCCCATCCCACCTTAGTCAGAAATCAGACCAAAGGAGGCCAGAGGGAGGGGACCGTTCCTGTCTGTCTTGGACATTGCTGCAGAACAGCCACTGCTTCTTCCTGCACCTGTATCTGGGCTCTGCTGACACCAGAGCCACCCAGGCTGTGCTCTCGTGCCCAGAGGCTGTTCAGAGCAGGCAGGAAAAATGCTCCATGCACAGAGGAGAGTCCTGGACGTTGCTCACCAGAGCACCCTGAGGGAACAGGGATCTGGTGTCGGGGTTTGCTGCCGGGCCTGAAGGCAGGAGTTCAGGGATCAGAAGATGGCAGCAGCCAGGCTGTGTCTGCAGAGGGCCTGGGAGTCTGAACCTACACCTGGAAACACACTTGGAGCTGTAGTGCCTGTTCTACAAGGAACACAAGGAATTCAGCCTTGCCAGCTTTTCTTGAGTGGGTGTTGGTGTTCCCCAAGTAAACTACAGGTTTAAGTAATTGCCTCTGGAGGCAAGGGGCTTGCTCCTCGAGGAAAGTGCTTCCCAAAGAGTTCCACTGAGGTTGGTACAAGTGTCTCCCTTTGGCTCTCCGTGTCCTTTCACTCCTTGTGGCCTGTTGTGTTTTGTAGAGGGGCAGGGGAAGGGGGAAGGCTGTGAAGAGCAGGCTTGGGTTCTGCCTGTACCTGCAAAGACAGAATCACCATGGAATCATGGAATAGTTTGGGTTTAGCAGGGACCTTAAAGACCATCTCGTTTCAACTCCCTGCCATGGGCAGCGAGGGACGCCTTCCACTAGACCATGTTCCTCTGAGCCCTGTGCAACAAGGCCTTG
>NW_020958192.1:7485-8602 GCF_003031625.1 Empidonax traillii | reverse complement strand
AGCCCGGGGTCCCGGGAGCACCGGGGGGTCTCCAGCCCGACCCCCCAGCAAGGGGCTCCCACAGCCCCTCCTGCTGCCCCCAAAATCCCTGGGGATCCCCCATTCCCCATCTCTGCATTCCCCCCTCCAAGATCTCCAGGCTCCTGAGAGGAGCCCAAAGGGGTGGAAGTGCCCAGTTTTGATCTCCAGACACCCCTTTTGCCTCTTTTCCTGTTCTTTTGCCCTTCCTGGGGGCAGTTGTTGGACCCTGAAGGGCCCAGAGAGAGGAGAGCCTGGAAAGGGGGGAGCCCCAGGACCCCCATCAGCCTGGTGGGGGGGAATCCAGAGAGGGGGAAGCCCTGGGGTCCCAGAACCCCCGAGCAGAGTCAGGGGAGACGAGACCCCCATGATCCTCCCAACCCCTGGTATTCCTAAGTGGGGGGACCCTGGAGAGGGAGGTCCCCCAGAACCCTGAAGTTGGGAGATGGGGGAGCCTTGGATTCCTGGGACCCCCAGCAGCCTGAAGAGGGCAGGGACCCTGTAGAGGGGAGACCCCAAATACACACGGGACTGCCAGCAGCCCGGACAGGGGGGACCTCCAGAATCCCACAGTGGAGAGACCAGAGAGGAGGAGCTCCTGGTTGGGGTTTTTTTGGGCTGAATCTTGGTGGTTTGGAAGTTTTTATGGTCCCAGGATGCCCGGTGAGTTCTAGAGATGGACTTGGGCAGGAGGAACCCCCAAGCCAACGCACTCAGCCCTTGTTTCCCCCCAGCAGGATTTGTCCTCCCCAAAGCTTGGGCAGATGGAGGAGGAGGCTGCAAAGAAGACGAAAAAACCACGGGTCCCCCAGGCAGGTGAGGAGGAAGTCAGTGCCCCTTTGGCCCTGTCTTGTGGTGCATGTGGGGGCCAAATTTGGGGGGGATGTGCTTGGCCTTCCCTCTGGGCTGGAGACAAATCCCCTGCCTGTCCTTCTTCCTTCCTGCCCCAGGCCCCGAGCTGAGGACGGAGAGCACGGAGGACAAATCCCCCCGGCAGAGCCTGGTGGGAGAGGCCGTTTTGAAGGGCTCCCCGGCGCAGGAAGGCAGCGGGGAGGAAAAGGCCCGGAGATGCCCCCGGAGGAGGGGCTGCAAAGCCAGC
>NW_020958192.1:0-2021 GCF_003031625.1 Empidonax traillii | reverse complement strand
TGGTGTCCAGGGGCCATTCTGGAATAGAGATGATTGACCCTAAAATCACAACCAGGCCAATGGCAAAAAGGAAAGGCTGCAATGTGGGGGTGTGGTGCATTGGTTCTTTGGTTTTCAGGCATCATTCTGGAATGGAGAGGGTAGGCCATGACATCACAAAGGCAACCATGGAACCCTTTTGGGGCTGCACTGAGGGGGTTTGCACTGCAGTTCCACCCAGGAAAGAAAGCCCTGAGCCTCTGTCTCTCAAGTGGAGTTTCTGTGCCACTCTCGACACTGCACAAAGAGCAAGAGCTTTGTGTGTGGGCACCTTTGGACTGGGAGGTGTCTTTGTCCGTACTGAACACCAGACCTAAACTTAAAAAAACCTCTAAACCTAAACCTAACACTAAAACCTAGCCCCTAACCATAAACATATCCCTTACTCTAATCAAAATATTACCGAAAACTTAACCCTAACCTAATCCTTACCCCTAACCCCTAAACCCTAACCCTAAATCCTAAGCCTAAACGTAAGCCTAAGCCTAACCCAAAACCCTAACCACCAACCCTAACCCTTAACCTTAACCCAAACCCAAAACCTTAACTCTAAACCCTAATCATAACCCAAACCCTAACCCCTAACCCTAACCCTAACTCAAAACCCTAAAGTCTAACACTAACCATAACCCCTAACCCTAAACCCAAGCCTAACTCTAACCCTAAACCCTAACCCTAACGCTAATCCTACCCCTAACCCTAACCCTAATGAAAGGGACATTGGTGACATCATTGAGGACAAGTGTCATAACTGGGGATTGGTGAAAACAAAGAGACAGCTGTGATGTCACATGGATATCAGTGACATCACATGGGACATCAGTGACATCACAAGTACATGATTGACATCAAAGAGACATCAGTGACATCATTGGGGATATTGGTGACATCACAGGGGACAGTGGTGACATCACAAGGACATGGGTGACATCACTGGGTAGCAGTGACATCACAGGGAACTTTTGAAAACAAAGGGACAGGAGTGGTATCTCAGGGAAATCAGTGACATCACAGGGGACATCAGTGATTTCACAAGGACAGGGGTGTTATCACAGGGACATGGGTGACATCACTGGGGACCACTGACATCACAGGGGACTGGTGACAACAAAGAGACAGCCGTGATATCACAGGGGACTTCAGTGACTTCACAAGGACAAGGGTGAAATCACAGTGACATCACTGAGGTCATTGTTGACATCACGGGGACAGTGGTGACATCACAGCAACATGGGTGACATCACTGGGGATCAGTGAAAATCCATGGGACTGTAGATAATGAAGGGACAGACATGATGTCACAGGGGACATCGGTGACTTCACAATGAAAGGGGTGACATCACAGAGACACCAGTGACATCATCAAGGAGATTTCTGACATCACAAGGGCCAGTGGTGATGTCACAGGGAAAACAGTGAAATCATTGGGGACCAGTGACATCACAGGGGACTGGTGACAAAAATGGGAAGCCGTGATGTCACAGGGACATTGGTGACATCACGGAGACATTGATGACATTACAGGGGACATGAATGATTGCATAAGGCCAGGGATAACATCACAGAGATATCAGTGACATCATTGGTGACACTGGTGACATCACAGTGACATCGATGACATCAGTGGGGACATTGGTGACTTCACAAGAACAAGGGTGACATTACAGAGACAGCAGTGACATCATCGGGGACATTGGTGACACCACAGGGGAAATTGGTGACATCACACAGACATGGGTGACATCACTGGGGACCAGTGACACCACAGGGGACTGGTGACAAGAAAGGGACAGCTGTGATGTCACAGGGACATCACTGACATCAAAGGCGTCTGGTGGCATCATAGGGACATGGTGCCACCCTGAGGACAACAGTGACATCACTGGTGACATCATAGGGACATTGGTGACATCATTCAGGACAAGTGACATTGCAGGGGACTGGTGACAAAAAAAGACAGCCCTGATGTCACGGGGAAATCA
>NW_020958191.1:12355-16507 GCF_003031625.1 Empidonax traillii | reverse complement strand
GCTTTCAGAAGCGTCTTCTCCGGGCAATCACCGAGCGGGGAACTTTTGGGCCGATGAGTAAGATGCCACCTGCTCTGTTTGCCGGCGGGAAAACCGCGGATTTATTGCGGAATTCATTCATTTATCACCGGCTGGGGGGGTTTTGGGAGGCTGTGCTACACGTAAAGCAGAGCTGAGGAGCAGGGAGGGCATGGAAGTCATCGAGAGCAGGAGATATTTGGGTGTTAAATCAGCGGCTTCCTCTTCCAGGAACCGGGAGCGTCGCTTTTTTTTTTTTTTTTTTTTTGGCCTTGATTCGCTTTTTTTTTTGTCTTAATTCGGCGAGTCCGGACGTCACTGTCTGTCCTGGGTGCGGGTAATTGTGTTAAAACAGCCAGGCCTGTCAGGGGCACGAGGGGTTTGGGGATGCTGGATGTTCCCAGTCTTTGCTGTTCCCAGAGTTCAGGCCTGAAACCTCCTGCCCAGGACGCCTTAAAATTCCCACCCGGCGTTCCCACAGAACTCCAGGCGCTTTTTCCAAGGCGAGTTGTCCCAACCCTGATGTGGCAGCAGGACCAGGGAAGGGATTGTCCCCCCTGGGGCAGCTCCAGGGCTGGGGCAGAGCTGGGATGTTCCCAATGAGGGGCTGGAGCGTGTCCAGGGAAGGGAACGGAGCTGGGAAGGGGCTGGAGCAGCAGGAATATCTGAGGGAGCTGCGGGGGGGGCTCATCCCAGAGAAAAGAGGGATCAGGAGGGGCCTTTTCCCACCCCACAACTCCCTGCCAGGAAGGGGGAGCCGGGGTGGTGTCCCCAATTCCCAGGGAACGAGGGCCAGGAGGGAAAGGGAACGGCCTCCAGCTGTGCCAGGGCAGGGGCAGGTGGGATATTGGGAATGATCCCTTCCTGGAAAGGGTTGTCCAGCCCTGGCACATCCCATCCCTGGAGGAATTCCCAGTCCCTGTGGATGTGGCCCTTGGGGACACGACTCAGGCAGTTGGACTCGATGGTCTTGGAGCTCTTTTCCAGCTGAAATAATTCTGTGGTTTCTGAGTGCGTTGGTTTGGTTTTATTTGGGGGATTTTTTCAGGGATAGGCTGAGGGTGGACGGGCAGCGGCGCCTTCCCCTTCCCAGCTGAGCTGTGACCTCTCCCTGCGCCGTGTTTTTGGCTCTGGAGCACCACATTTCATGGAATTCGCTGCTGTCGGATAATCCATCAGCAGTGGCGGCGGTCAAGGAATGCGAACATCTTCCCGATTTATTCCCTCCTTGCCTTTTTGAGAAGGTTTCCTTTGGCTTTTGAATCACAGAATCCATGGAGTGGTTTGGGTGGGAAGGGACCTCGAAGCTCATCCCGTTCCGTGGGCAGGGACACCTCCCACTATCCCACAGCTTGCTCCAAACCCTCTCCAGCCTGACCTTGGACACTTCCAGGGATGAAGCAGTGCTGGAACACCCTGTGGGCAAGTTTTTGGGGGTTGTTGGCTTCGATGAGACGTTTCAGATCCTTTTCCTTCTTTCCCCGTGAGCAGGAACCCCTAAACCCTTCCTGCCCTCGGTGTTTGCTCCTCTTTGAGGAGCTCCTGTGCCTTGAGCTCCTCGTGCCTCTGCCAGCTCTTCTCTTTGCCCTCTCCCCGTGCTCTTTAGAGCAGATAAACGCTGGAAAGTCACGTCTTTCAAACCCCACCTGCTTCATTCTTGGAGCTCCTCTTCCCTCAGCCGAGTCATTCTGAGCTGCCTGGCGTCCTGCCACCCCGATCCCGGCCCGGGAATTTGGGAGCTGCTGGAGCAGGGTTGTAAATAATTGAGTCTTTGATCTCTGGGTCTCTGAGCCGACAGGGCTTTTGTCTGGAGAGCAGAGTTTAATGGAGAGCGAGAGCGGAGCCTTTGGTAAATGAGTTGTTTCATGCCAGAGCTGGTTTTTTGCTCTTCTGAGTGAGGCCCCCGTGTCTGGGAGGTGCCTTTTTGATCTTAAATAAATGTGAAAAAAACCCAAGAATAAAAGAGTTCATTCAAGAGGCAGGTTCTGATTCGAAGGTCTGTTTAACGTCCCGGCTTCCTCTGCCAACTCGCTCAGATAATTCTCCAGTGGCTAAAATTAATTATCTTTCCTTTTCTGCTCCCCTGTTTCAGACGGTTCTGTAATCACTGGCTTTGCGGGATCTGTGTCTGTGCAAACCTCGAGGCTTCTCTGTCTCTCTTTCGCCTCATTTGCGTGGCTGAGCAGCTCTTTCATTTGCATCGAGCGCCGCTGAGGTCACCCTGGTGCTCAGATTGTCCCACTGTCACCTCGTGCCGGGCGCTCGTCTTGATTGCTGATTGTTCCTCTCCTGATGTGGGGGATCCTCGGCACTGCTGGGGGATAAAGAACGGGTAATTCCATCCCAGGGAAGGGGGAAAATGCTCCCAGGTGTTTGTTGGTGCTGGAGAAGGTAAAATCCATCTCCTGTGCAGCCAGGCTGGGAGTGCTGGTGGTGTTCACCTGGAGAAGGGAAGGATCCAGGGAGAGCTTGGAGCCCCTTCCAGAGCCTAAAGGGGCTCCAGGAGAGCTGGAGAGGGACTGGGGACAGGGAATGGAGGGACAGGACACAGGGAATGGCTTCCCACTGCCAGAGGGCAGGGAGAGATGGGAGATTGGGAAGGGATTCTTGTCTGTGAGGGTGTTGAGGGGCTGGGCTGGAATTCCCAGAGAAGCTGTGGCTGCCCCTGCATCCCTGGCAGTGTCCAAGTCCCTTCCCACCCAAACCAGTCTGAGATTCCATGATCATGGGTGGAGTTTCCATCTCAGGTTCATGTCATCTCTCCAGGTTTTCTCTGTTTTCCTCTCTTGGTCTTCAATTAGAAATAATTCTGCTTTTCCTGTTCTGCAGTAAAATTGTTTTAACCTCTTGTGTTGGAGCGTCCTGGAATCCCAGAATGGTTTGGGGTGGAAAGGGCCTTAAATCTCGCCCTGTTCCACGGGCAGGGACACCTTCCAAGTTGTCCAACTATCCCAGGTTGTTCCAAACCTCGTCCAACCTGACCTTGGACACTCCCAGGGATGGTGCAGCCGCAGCTCCCGCTATCCCAGGCTCCTCATCCTGAAGCCCCTCCTCTCAGAACTCGAGGAATTTGCTTTCCAAGCTGCCAACCCACTTGGATAAAGACCATTCCCTCTTCCCACCCTCCCATTCCTGCAGGAAAAGTGGCTGGATTTCTGTTGTTCTGAAAGATGAAGCTCGGGCAGATCCGTCACGTCCTTTACGGTGATGGATTCCCTAACGGGATACCAGGACTCTCAGGGGTTTGGGGGAACGAAGTGGGAGATGTTTGACATGAAAAAAACAGCTCAGGACAAAAAGTTCCCCCAATTCCATTGATTTTTTTCCAAACAGACCCAGCAGGAAAGGGCTGTCCTTGACCCCGCTGGTTTCCATCGGGATTGGGGCGGTTCTGCCTCGCGTTCCGTCCTCGCGTTCCAGCGGCCCTTCCTCGGGGCTGGAATCCATCCCTCCCGGAGAGGGGGAGCCAGGGAAGCTGAGGAGCAGCTGGAGGGGGAGAGCACAGAGCTTTTTCCAGGAATGGGGCAGGATTCTATTCCGAGAAGCAGCGAAATATCCAGAAAACCTTCCGGAGCTGAGCATCGTTGTCGTCGTCGTGAGCTCTGTGTGTGATTCAGAGGCCAAATTACCCCTGAGAGAGCATAAATAGGGGGAAAATGGGATGGGAATAGGCAGGTGGCATTCCAGCTGGATGCAGGTGTGGGGTGGGCTGCCAGGCTGTTTTTGGTAGCGAGGGCGCCAGAAATGGGAGATGGTGCTAAGAAAAGATACGGGCGGTGATGGAAGCGCCGGGAATGCAGGGAGTGTGGATGTGACAGGGTTGGGAAAAAGGGGAGCTTTGAGGTGCCTTCCCACCCAAACCATGCTGGGAGTCTGGGATGAAGGACACGCAGGTTAGAATTCAGAGGGATTTTTATGGAATCAGGGGATGGAAAAGGCAGGAAAGGGGAAGGGAGCCCCTTCCCTGAGTGCCGAGATTCCCAGGGAACCCCCCCTTGTTCCCGGAACTCCTTCCCAGAGAGGAGTTGGGCTGGGGATGGATCCAATGTCAGGCTCTGGCTCCAGGCTGGGAGAGCTGGGAATGGCCAGGCTGGAGAAGGGAAGGATCCAGGGAGAGCTTGGAGCCCCTTCCAG
>NW_020958191.1:2759-12031 GCF_003031625.1 Empidonax traillii | reverse complement strand
GCTGGGGATGGATCCAATGTCAGGCTCTGGCTCCAGGCTGGGAGAGCTGGGAATGGCCAGGCTGGAGAAGGGAAGGATCCAGGGAGAGCTTGGAGCCCCTTCCAGAGCCTGCAGGGGCTCCAGGAGAGCTGGAGAGGGATTTGGGATCAGGGCCTGCAATGCCTGGAAGGACACAGGGAATGGCTTCCCACTGGGAAAGGGGAGATTTGGGGGGGAGATTGGGAAGGGATTCCTGGCTGGGCTGGAATTCCCAGGGAAGCTGTGGCTGCCCCTGGATCTCTGGAGTGTCCAAGGAAAGGTTGGATCCTCCTGGAATAGTGGGAGGTGCCGAGGTTGGAACTGGATGAGTTTTAAGGTCCCTTCCCACCCCAACCATTCCAGAATTCCATGATTCAAACACCTCCTGCACCGAAATGTTCCCTTTAGGAAGGGCAGTTTTCCTGTTCTTTGTCTCTGTAAACCTCTCTCAGATCCCAACTCTACACAGAGATCTTGCCCCTAAATCCACGTGTGTCCTGATGTAAACCCAGTATTTAAGGGATATTTATCCCATATTTCCTGCCCTCTCCCAATCTCTGCATTCCATTTGATGGGAATGGAATGTCCCTTGGGAAGGAGGGGGACAGGGAAGGAGGTGCTGGTTGGGCACCGGAAAAACGTGGGAACTCGATGTAAAACGGGGTTTCCTCTCAAATTTAGGGTTTCATTCGTTTGTGGAACTCAGCTTTGGGCTGAGGAATAACCATCAATTCACCTGTGACAGGCCCTGCTTGGGAAGTCCTTCCGGAAAACGGCAGCTGATGGAAACCTGGAGAAGCTTTTCCTTCCGGGTTTGGCCTCGGAACTCCTCAGATTTCTGCCCTGGGGTGTTTGTTTTTAAAGGAAGTAGAATTGCCCCTTTTGCAAATCGGAGAAATGAACGTTCAAAGTTTGGAATTGGAGCAAAAACAGCGGAAAAATCCATTTTCTCCTCCATTTTTCAGGCAGTACCGGAATCCCCTTCCCTGGAAGGTTTGCTGTCACACTCATCTGCCTTTTTTTTTTCCCCTGAAAATTCCACTTTTGTCACTTTATCTGCTTGGACTTGGCCTTTATTTTGCTCTTCTGGTTCTTCTCAAGCCACGTTTCTCCTTCCAGCAGAGCACTGGGCAACTCAATCTGCAATTTTACCATTAAAAATCCCGTCGGTGCCTTTGGCAGCTGTTGCATTTTAGGGTCTTTTGGTGCCCATTAAATGCTGCATTTTCATGTCCTGACCATAAATTTACTTTTGGGGCCGATGGTATTATTATTTTTGTCAGGACTATCCCCCCTGATTGGAGGTGTCGATATTACCCCTTTTCCTCTTCTTCTGCCTTTTTTTTCCCACCCCTCTCTGAGCCAAAATTTCTCTGTAATTCTTGCAAATCACGTCTTCCAAAGCGGGTGTTCTGGAGCCTGTTAATGAATCACACTTTGGCAGTGTTTGCCCTGACGTGATAAACAATTGTTCTCTCGCCCCGTCAGATTATTGAGCCACAAACTTGGAGATGTTTTACATGGATTTTTGTTGTTGTTGTTGTTTTCTTCTTTTTAAGATGCTTTTTTCTTGTTGTTGACGGCCCTTGCAGCCTGTCCCCCCCCAAAAATACCTCGTTCTTTATGTAGATTTTAACAGCCTGAAGTGAGTTAATAACTTGTTTTAAGCGAGTCTGAGCCCAGTTGGGGTTTTTTTTAGGGTTTTTTTAGGGCTTTTTGATTGGTTTTGGGTTTTATTTTTTTGATGCAGTTCTGCTCCACCGTGTCCTGATGGAGGTGGCGGAGCTTTATTTCCACTCAGAAGTTTCCAGCCGTCCCCAGAGCTGGAAATGGGATGATGAATCTTTTGGAGGCGCCTAATAAAGAGCTGAACTTAGTCATCCTCGTGCTCCTGGTGTGCAATATCCTGTCGGGGATGGGCACAGCATTCCCCCTCTCCCTCAAGGTGTCCTCTTTTCAGCAACATTTAATCTCAATACCCAAATTGTCAATGGGGGCCGTTAAGGAGACCGATATCCCTCTCAGACTCGTGGCTCTTAATCCTGCCTTGGGGCTTATCCAGGTTATCATCTCTGCACTTTCCAAAGGAGAAGTTCCCTTTTCCCTGCTGGAAATCTCCCCCCTTCCTGTGCTGCAGTCCGTGTTACACAACCACCTTCTCCCCCAAGGAAGGAGAGGGGCTCGAGGGAAGCAATTCCCGCGTGGAATCCTCGCTGGAATCCTCGCCGGCGGTGCCGGAGATTACGTGGATTCCTTCGCTTCAGAGGCTGCTCTGGGTTCCTTTTCTCCCTTTATTTTACTCCCTCTCAGGTCACCAACTCACTGTTTTGTCATCAGGAGTGGGGGGGTGGATTTTTTTCTGCTACCTGGGAGCGATTAGTCTTTGTTAGAGCTCCGGTGATAAATGGCAGAGGAGGAGGAAAAAGGGTAGCAGTGAGTTTTATGTCGGTGTTAGCCTCTTCCAGCTCGCTCCCAAAGGGAAGGGGGTTGTGGGATTTTTTCCTGGAGAACCTTATCCACCTGGTGTCCATCCCCCAGGGCTGCCACACTCCAGTTCTTTGTCACACAGAGCGACCCCCCATCCCCCCAATCCCCCCAGACTCGTATTAATGTGCTTGTGAGTGGCTTCATCCAGGCCTTGCCGTGAGCTGAAGGGAACTCCAACCTGGGAGTGACGTAGGAACTCTCACCTGGAAGATTCTGGAAACCCTTCTGAAGTTCCCCAGGTTGATTGTTTGGATTTTTTTTTTTTTTTTCCCCAGGTACTCCGAGCGAAGCCTGACCAAGTGCGTGGGGATAACGATCGAGACGAGGCCAGATTACTGCCTGAAGAGGCACCTCAGTGACATGCTGTCCTACGGCTGCACCAGGCTGGAGATCGGAGTGCAGAGCGTCTACGAGGACGTGGCCCGGGACACCAACAGGTGAGGGGAGAGGGACGTGGAATCCTGGAATGCTTTGGGGTGGGAAGGGACTTAAAGCTCGTCCAGTTCCAACCCCGGCACCTCCCACCATCCCAGGCTACTCCAAGGGAATCCAGCCCGGCCTTGGACACTCCCAGGGATGCAGGGGCAGCCACAGCTTCTCTGGGAATTCCAGCCCAGACCCTCAACACCCTCCTAGCCAGGAATCCCTTCCCAATCTCCCATCCCAATCTCCCATCTCTCCCTGCCCTCTGTCAGTGGGAAGCCATTCCCTGTGTCCTGTCCCTCCATTCCTTGTCCTCAGTCCCTCTCCAGCTCTCCTGGAGCCCCTGCAGGCTCTGGAAGGGGCTCCAAGCTCTCCCTGGATCCTTCCCTTCTCCAGCCTGGCCATTCCCAGCTCTCCCAGCCTGGAGCCAGAGCCTGACATTGGATCCATCTCCAGCCCAACTCCTCTCTGGGGGAAGGAGTTCCGGGAACAAGGGGGGTTCCCTGGGAATCTCGGCACTCAGGGAAGGGGCTCCCTTCCCCTTTCCTGCTTTTTCCATCCCCAGATTCCATAAAACCCCCTCTGAGTGGATTCTGCGTGTCCTTTATCCCAGACTCCCAGAATAGTTTGGGTGGGAAGGGACCTCAAAACTCATCCCATTCCGTGGGCAGGGACACCTTCCCGCTATCCCAGGTTGCTCCAACCTGGCCTTGGACACTTCCAGGGATCCAGGTGCAGCCACAGCTTCTCTGGGAATTCTATTCTACCCTCCCAAGGAAGAATTCCTGCCCAATCTCCCTCTGGCAATGGGAAGCCATTCCCTGTGTCCTGTCCCTCCGTCCCTTGTCCCCAGTCCCTCTCCAGCTCTCCTGGAGCCCCTTCAGGCTCTGGAAGGCGCTCCAAACTCCCCCTGGATCCTTCCCTCCTCCAGACTGAATCCTTCAGAGCTCCCAGCATCCAGTGGCTGCTCGTTGGGTCCTTCAGGAACACTCCTGGGAATGCTCTGTTTCCTTGACTAATCCCAATTTAACAGAGAACATTGAAACATTTCCCTCATTTTCGTGCTTTCGTGGCCACGTCTCTGTCAAGAAAAGTTATTAACCTGCATTTTAATGGCTTTCTTTGTAGACCAGGGCTTGAGAAAATGGGATTGTGAGGCTTTATTTTCAGATAAATTTGCAGGAGGCCTCTGATTTATTCCCTGTCATCCTGCACCTGTGGCCAAAGGAAGTGTTTTCCCTACGTGGGAAAGCGTGGAATGTTTTGTTCCCCCCCACCCCTGACAGGCAGAACAAGCCAATATCTCTCCTCTCTTTTATTTATTAATTTATTGCAAGCCTGATAATTCTGCTGGGATTTCAAAGTGAGGGATTTTTCACTGGTTTGGGCTGCAGATTTTGGGCAGATTTCCTTTTCTTTTCCTTTTAGGGGCTCCAAGAAAGAATCCATACATGGATTTCTTCCTTTTCGGCACTGCTGGTGCCAGGGAATGTGGGATGGCACTGCCAGGAAAACATCCAGCTCCAGGCCCCCAAAAATGCGGGAAAAACCATTTGTTGAGGAGCCCAAAGGCTCATTTTAGAGGTGGTTTCCTCCTCTGGATGTCAGAGTTTTCCAGAGGAAAGGATCCGTCCTAAGGAATGTTCTTAGTTCCTGGGTGCCGTAAATTCATTTAATTCATTTCACAATTAATTTCCCTTCGGCTTTTGTACCTTTTTCCACCTCAAATGTGGGTTCTTTTCCACTTCAATGTGGGTTCTCTTCCACCTCAGATGTGGGTTTTTTCCACCTCAAATGTGGGTTCTTTTCCACCTCAAATGTGGGTTCTTTTCCACCTCAAATGTGGGTTTTTTCCACCTCAAATGTGGGGTCTTTTCCATCTCAAATGTGAGGTCTTTTCCCCCTCAAATGTGGGTTTATTTTCCACCTCAAATGTTGGTTTATTTTCCACCTCAAATGTGGGTTTTTTCCACCTCAAATGTGGGTTCGTTTCCACCTCAAATGTGGGTTCTTTTCCCCCTCAAATGTGGGTTCTTTTCCACCTCAAATGTGGTTTTTTTTCCACCTCAAATGTGGTGGTTTTTTTTTCCACCTCAAATCTTTTAAAGGTGCAGCTTTAAAACCTCTCTTTGCTCCCACTTCGGTTTTCCAGCGGTTTTTTTGTGTCCCATCGGAGCAGGTTCCACAAATCACCCGAAACTCTTCCATCAGTTTTGGCTGATCCCTTTTCCCCCAAGGAAAAACCCTTTTTGCTCTCCAGCTGATGGCTCAGAACAGGAATAAAGGGGTTTCACTTGGAGCCAATCCTGGGTGGAACTATATTTTATATGATATTTATAGTATATATCATACATAAAATATACACTATAATATTATATATAACATATTATAATGTTCATTTATATTAGAATTACATTTTACCTTAGAATTCTATTTTACCTTAGAAATCTTTTTTATATTAGAATTATATTTATGTGATATATAATACAGAAAATATACAACATATTATATAATATATAATTATATCATATATGTTATATATGATATTAGGTTTGTATTTTATCTCAGAATTCTGTTTTATAATTGTATTTATGGATATATAATATAGACAATATGCAACATATTATATAATATATAATGATATATTTTATGTTATATATGTTGTATATTATATATTATGTATTATAATTATATAGTATATAGTATATATTAGGATTCTATTTTATCTTAGAATTCTATTTTATCTTTGAAATATATTTATGTAATATATAATATAGACAATATACAACATCATATAATATAGAATTATATATTACATAATATATATTACATTAGGATTCTATTTTATCTTAGAATTCTGTTTTATATTAGAATTCTGCTGCGTTTTTCAGAGCAATGAATCGAAACCCACTTAGATTAAAAAAAAAAAAACCAAAAGGTGATGCGAGTTCCTCTTACTTTTAAATCACCTCATTTTGCTTCTGCTCCGCTATGCGGGGGACGTGTTTTGGTTGTTGTTTTTTTTTTTTATTATTATTTGGGCTTTCAACTTTTTAATATTTTGCTGGTAGCAAAATGTCAGATTACAACCAATTAGGCAAACTGTTGGGGGAAATTACTTTCTATTATGTTCCAGAAGTCATTAGTGAGGTGGGGTTTTTTTCTTTTTTTTTGGTTTTTTTTTTCTTTTTTTTCTTTTTTGAAGTGCTTTCAGCGGCTGTGAGGCAGAAAAAAATATTCGAGAACAGATCGAATAATCGAGTTATTGATGCGGCTCAAATTCCGCTCCTAACAAGAAAATAATTTTTATTTATGGAGCGGAGTCTCCATTTCTTCCCCTCGGGCTCCTCAAGGCTCCTGAGTAATATTGTCCTTGAACAGCCTTGGAAAAACACGGTGGCACTTTGTGGTGGGGGGAAAAAAAAAATAAAAAAAAAAAGAAAAATCATAAATAAAACTGTAGAGTGGGAAAAAAAGAAAAAAAAATAAAAAGCTGCATTGAGGGAACGAGCGGAGGTAGAACCTTCTGGAAGAGAGGAAAGGAATTGATCCCTCAGACCGGGGAAGCAGCTGCTGGGGTTGATTGAAACAAAGCCTGGGTGCCCCCATCCTGCGTCAGAATCGAGTGTAAATGAACAGATTTGGGACTGAGGTGCCCAGATGGTGTTCATTTTTCACCCAAAGGATGAAAGGAGGAGGAGGAGGAGGAGAAGAGTCACGTCCTTGGAGCGGGGAATTCCAGAAGGTGGGAAAGGGGAATGTGATGGGAAGCAAACAGGGGTTGGAGAGGGAAGGTCAGGGATGTTGAGGGGCTCGAAATGTCCGGAGACATATCCAGAAATATCCAGAAATATCAGCCAGGAGTGGGAAGAGCCGAAGCCAGGACTTTGTGGGAAGGCTGGTCACTGTGGTGGGGAATTCCCCAGTGGGTCTGGAGCTGTGGAGGTGGAAGGGGAGAGGAATTTGCTCAAGGATAACAAGCCAAGGGAGGCTCAGCCTTTGCTCCTGCCATGGTTTGGGATCCAGGTCTCCCCAAGCTCCCGAATCTGAGCTTGGTTGGATGTCAGGACGTGGAATCCTTGAGGAATCCCGATCCAGCCCCTGTTTTGGAGCCGAGAAAGTTGCTGTGTGTCCAACAGGAGTGCTTGGGAAGATGTTTTGGGGTGGTTTTCCATCTGGCTGGTTTTCCTGACCCTCATCCTTCTCCTTTCCCTGTTGTTTTTGTTGTCTCTGGTTGTTCCTCATCCCGACTGTCCGCACCCACGGCTTTCCCAGTTGGATTCCAGCGGCTCTCCCAAGTTTCTCCAGCTGGGATTTGAGCTTGGAGTGGTTCAACAGCAGCAAACTTTTAATACTTCCATAAAAAACACCTTTTTTTTTTTTTTTTTTTTTTTTTCCCCCCCTCGTGGATTTCCTTCCAACCACATTCCAGACTCGACTTTTCCCGGAGCGAAAATCTCAATTAAACGCCTCCAAAATGTCTCTCCCTGCCTGATCCTGGATCTCTTCCCTCTCTTCCCAGAGGCCACACGGTGAAGGCCGTGTGTGAGTCCTTCCACCTGGCCAAGGATGCCGGATTTAAGGTGGTGGCCCACATGATGCCCGACCTGCCGAACATGGGCCTGGAGAGGGACATGGACCAGTTCGTGGTGAGTAAAATTCCCTAAAAACAGCCAGGAATTTCTCCGTGTTTTCCAGCTTTTTTTCACCCAGCTCTTCCCCTCCTTTTCCTCGGCCGTTAGCTGTGATCCAGCCCAGGCTTGTTTCTTAAGGACAAATAATTGAAAAATCAATTATTTTTTTTTTTTTGTGTGTGGTGGAAAGGTTGGAGGGTGAGAAAAGATTTTGTTGAGCTACTTCATCCAGAAAATTATATTCCCTGCCTCATGAAAGCCTGAGTCACCGGGGTCCCTGTGGAATGCTGCTCTTCCCATATTAACTGGGCCTTTTTTTTTTTTCCCCCCGAGTTTTCTTCCTTGGATTTCCAGTAGAGCGCAGTTGCAAGTTAAAAGAAGGCAGATAATTGCAAAACAAAGGGCACAGGTGCGTCGTGAGGCATCTCCGCTTCTTTGTCAACGGGTGTAGAAGGAAACAGGGAGTGATTCCTGGAGAGGTGGAAATGAGGAATGAAGTGTAAACAGTGCAGGGAGTTAACCACTTCAGGGGGGTAGTTTGGTAGATTTTCATTATTTCTTGTCTTTTTTTTTAAAAGTCCAAATCAGTTGTGTTTTTAAAAATAATGCGGAAATCGGGACATTTTCCCGAGGAGTTTTGTGCAGGATTCCCGAACTCCGTGAAGTCTTAGCACTTCCCAAATACTGTATTTGTGTGCCAGGATAAGGGATTGAGGGCAAAGGGATGTGCCCAAACCCGGAGGTGCAGTCAGAACTCAAAATTCCCTCCTCCTGGATTGTTTTCCTACCAAACCGTAGGGAGCGTGGACACGACATAGGATTTCCCAGGAATTACTTGTGATGCCAGGACCTGAGAATAATCCCTCCTGGGTATCTCCTGAAGTTTCCAGCTGGTTTTATGTGGGGTTTTATGTGGGGTTTTATGTGGTTTTATGGGCCTGCCACGAGCGAAGTGGAGACAATTTTGGGGTGTTAAAAGAGCCGGTAACAACCAAAAGATTTAAAGAGCCAACCCTGGGGGAGGAGAGAGGGATCTGAGGTGCTTGCAGGGTGTCAGAGCGGAGAGGGGGGGATTATTTAGGGCAGGATTGCAAGTTTCTGGAACGAGAATTTAGCAATTGTTGTTCTTTGCTGCTTCTTCGTGACGGGTGGGGGTAAAGAATTCCCACGGTGGGATCTGGAACTGCTCCCGTTTCACTGCAGGGGATTTGGGAATATGTTTAGAAGGTTTAAGTTCAAGTGATGCATCACTGAAGGTGATGTTGTGTCCCTTTATAAAGGACATTTTTTTTTGCAGGGGTTGAAGAGGCAGGAGGCAAAGTTTGCTGGGAGGAGGGAGACAAAAACGAGGCTGGAATTGGGAGAGGGGGAAATGAAAAGAAAGCCGGGCCTGGAAAAAGCAGGAGGAGGAGAAAGCAGAGCGGAGAAGGGCCAAGTGGTTTGTGCTCTTTCTGGCCAGGGAATTCCCTTGGCTTTAGGAGCTGGGAAAACTCCTGGTGGAAAGGGTTTGGAACCTGTCTGAGAGGGGCACAGGGTTCCCACTGGGATCCCAGGGAGAAGGAGCTGCAGGGGATGAGAATGGAGAGGTTGTGCATCACTGGGACACGTTTCGAGATGGAATGATAAACAAGGGACTTCTTTTTACCCCCTCCTTTGCTTTCTCAGCCTCTAAAAAAAAAAATAAAAAATTTCAATTAAAATAAGTATATA
>NW_020958191.1:0-2270 GCF_003031625.1 Empidonax traillii | reverse complement strand
AGGGTTCCCACTGGGATCCCAGGGAGAAGGAGCTGCAGGGGATGAGAATGGAGAGGTTGTGCATCACTGGGACACGTTTCGAGATGGAATGATAAACAAGGGACTTCTTTTTACCCCCTCCTTTGCTTTCTCAGCCTCTAAAAAAAAAAATAAAAAATTTCAATTAAAATAAGTATATAAAAATTAAAATAATTAAATTAAAAAATTAATTAATTAAAAATTAAATAATTTAATTTCTAAATATCCTCTGGCTTAAATACGAGAGAATAAGGGGTAAAAAGCAACCCTTTCTTTTATTAACGCTTTTTTTCTGGTGCACATATCAGGGGTGTTCAGCAGGCTAATTCCTTCATTCCCAGGGATCCAACTGATCTGGATCCCAGCACATTCTGTGTTTCCTACTTTAGGATTTATATATCATCCTTTTGGGTTATTCGAACAACTTGTTTCTGTGTTGTGCTGTATAAATATTAGTCCAGGCTGGTAAATATTTCTAGACATTTCTCCTGGATAAAACTGCTCCTTGTGTGGGATTCTCCTCAAACGTGGCATCTCCTCACAGTCATGGAATGGTTTGGGTGGGAAGGGACCTTAAGGATCATCCAGTTCCAACCCCAAACCCTCCCACTATCCCAGGTTGCTTCAAGGGAACCCAGCCTGGCTTTGGACATTCCCAGGGATCCAGGGGCAGCCACAGCTTCTCTGGGAATTCTATTCCACCCTCCCAAGGAAGAATCCCTTCCCAGTCTCCCATCTCTCCCTGCCCTCTGGCAGTGGGAAGCCATTCCCTGTGTCCTTCCAGTCATTGCAGGCCCTGATCCCAAATCCCTCTCCAGCTCTCCTGGAGCCCCTGCAGGCTCTGGAAGGGGCTCCAAGCTCTCCCTGGATCCTTCCCTTCTCCAGGTGAACCCCCCCAGCTCTCCCAACCTGTCTGGGAACACCCTTGCCTTTTTAGGACAAAAGACACCTTTGGCTCATCAGGAACCTTTACAGATTTTTGATTTTTAATTTTAAAATAAGCTCGGGGCGGGGGTGGGGAAGGAAAAAAAATCCCTTTATTTGCTGTTCCTGTCTCCTTCCCAGCCACCTGCTTTTCAGAGCAGGGACAAAGGGAACCTGCTTGACTTTAGGAGGGGCTTTTGAAGCACCTTTGCCTTCATCACCAGTTGATATATGAATTCCAGAGGCTCCTCCTGGGAAGGCAATAACCTGCTGATTGTGCTGACCGGGGACTAAAAATCCTGGGTGCTTCTTCAACTTGAGCAGGTAATTACAGTTCCAGGAGCCACCTTTGCCTCTGTCCCTTCTGACCTATTGATTTCCAAGGGTTTTTTCCCCCGCTCCTCCCACCCCGCAGGAAAGGGGCCCGGCGCTTCTTCTTTTGCCAACACATCAAGAGCTCTCTGGGTGTGGGGTCAGCAGCTGCCCTGCTGCTGGTGTTGTTAGTAATTATTCCAGAGCTTATTCTGTTGGTAGGAGTGTTATTTATTATTATTTATTATTATTTTGGCCCGGAGAGGTTGTGGATTCCATCCCTGGAAGTGTCCAAGGCCAAGGTTGGACGGGGCTTGGAGCAACCTGGGATGGTGGGAGGTGTCCCTGCCCATGGCAGGGGTTGGAATGGGATGAGCTTTAAAATCCTTTCCAAACCCAAATAATTCTGGGATTCCATGATTTTTTTACAGTAATCTGGGTTAATGGAAGGTGTCCCTGCCTGTGGCAGTGCTGGTTTTGTTAATAAATTTAAAATCCCTTCCAAGCCCAAATAATTCTGTGATTTCATGATTTTTTTACAGTAATCTGGGCTAGTGGAAGGTGTCCCTGCGTATGGCAGGGGTTGGAATGGGATGAGCTTTAAAATCCCTTCCAACCCCAAATAATTCTGGGATTCTGTGATTCCCTGATATTTTTTTTTTTTACAGCAAGTGGCGGGTGAGTGGCTCTTTCCCCGCCTCCATCCTGAAGATTATTCCAGTTGTATATACAATTGTTCCACTTGTATATACAACTATTCCCCTTACATATACAATCATTCCCCTTACATACACAATTCCTCCAGTTATATATTCAATTATCACAGTCAGGGCAGATGTTCTGTCCCCATGTCCCAGTTCTGCTGTGCTTTTTTTCCCCCACTCCGTTCCTCCATCCTACCTCTCCTCCCCCCCCAATTCTTTTTATAACCTCAGAGGATTTCCTTTCCACTTCAGGTCTTTCCACCCCACCCCATCCCACATATGGGAAGAGGCTGCAGGGGAGGGAAGGGGGGA
>NW_020958190.1:13008-16538 GCF_003031625.1 Empidonax traillii | reverse complement strand
CTCCAGTGTAGGAGCTGGAGCTCTCTCTCTCCATGGGCCACAGGTCCCCAGCAGGACTCTGTTTCATCTTAGGCCTCCCATGGAGTCACATCTTCTTCATGTGCTCCTCTTCTCCAGCACGGGCTCCTTCATGAGCTGCAGAGGGGGGTCTCTGCTCCCCAACAGTCTTCCACAGGTGGCAGGGTTTTTAGTTTTCAGTATTTTCCCTGCTGAAGGCAGAGAGAGAGGGGGAAGAGAAGGAGCCCCCCTCCCCTTCGGGCTCCTCTTCTCTCTCCTCCAGCTGCCAGCTTTGACCTTGGAGGCTGCGCTCTCTCTCTGCCTGGAGTTCCTTCTGCAGCATTTCTTGTCCAGGCAGTCTTTCTTTAGAGTTTTTCCTCCACTCTTTTATAAGTCTCAGCCAGAGAGGCTTCAGTGCCAAACCTGCCCCTTGCCCAGGGCCAGGGGAGGAGAGGGCCTGGCCCACACTTGGGGCCTGCTGCCTCCCCCTCCATGGCTCCTGATTTCATCTGCACAACAAACCTTCTCTTACGTTTTCTTAAATATGTATTTGGCAGAGGCATTATTAAAATTTCTGATTGGCTTTGCTCCAGAAATCCACCTGGAAAAAAATATTTTCAGCCCGGGAGGGGGGCTGGTTGGTTGGCAAACCCACGGCAGAATTCTATTACAGCTCCCAGATTTTCTTGTAGGTCTCTGCCCAGCAGAGGTTTGGGTGAATTTGGTAAATACAAAAACTGATGTACTCCCATCTGTTTTCCAGTTTTGAATTTTAAGAGTTTCAAAGAGAAAGCCTTTTCTGATTGGCCAGTGGCTCCCACGACTTGATCATGTTTTTCACTTATAGGCCTCAGTTCTTGATTTAAAACAGAAAATGTAGCTCCAGTGTCGATTAAAAAGTCCAGTTTTTCCTCTTCTTCCCCAGCTCAGTTTTAACCAGCGGGTCTGCTAGGGGTGAACCAGCCAGTCCCCTTCATTCAGTACCCTGGGGAGCTCTGACAGTCCCTCCTGAGTTCCCATTTGCCAAGGTAGGGCAATCCCGTTTCCAGTGTCCCTCCTGCATGCAATGGGCACATTGATTTGGTCCCACTCTTGCTTGTTGAAAAGGTGAGCCCCCTCTTCCTCGCATTGCCTGCCCTCTGCCATGACCCCTAATATTTGAATTCTGAATTAAAGCAGCAACCACAACCTTTGTAAGTTTTCTATCTTGTCTTTTCTCCCTGTTATTGTTCACGTTCCAGGCTTCATTCATTAACACCTCTAAATCTTTATTGGAAAGATAATCAATTTTCTGTAACCTTTGTCTAATACCAGGGTTACTTTGTCCCATTAACAACCCCACCAGTTTTTTTTACCTGTCTCTGATGACAGATCCAGGGTAGAGTATTTTCTCCTGGCAGCTCTAAGTCTGTCTAAGAATGCCGTGGGGGTCTCGTTCCATCCTTGCCTTACATTGTACAAGGCAGCCCAGTTCACTGCTTTAGGTGGAGCATTCCACAATCCCACCCGGACCAATCTTCTAAACTGTTCCAATAACTTATACTGGCCTGGTTTGTTTGGGTCCCAGTTAGGTCTTTGCACTGGAAAAATATTATCTGTGTCTCCCCTTAAAACATTTGTTGCAATCTGCCCTTCCACATGATTTCTTGATGCTTTTATTACTAGCTGTTTTCCTGTTTCTGTCAATTCTGAGAGAATCAAGTCAATATCTGACCAATCTATGTCCTGATTTTTCACAATTAATTCAAATCTCTTACCCATCTTTTCAGGATTTTTCCCAAACAGTTTTGCTTCCTCCCTCCAGCTGTTCAAATCACTGGCTGAAAATGGCACTTTCACTTTTGTTGGAGTGCCTGCAGCTGTTATTACTGATCTTAAAGGGCCAACAGGGTGTCTGGTCTCAGCTCTAACTTTTGTTCTACCCCCAGTCTTGCCCCAGCTTTCTGTCCCATGGTCCGACCCCAATGTGTACTACTCACCCCCTCTTGGGGGTCTCCCATACTCTCTGCTGTACTTTCAGTGTCTGTCACATCTAATCCCGATTCCTGGGGGCTGTCAGGTCCAAGCCTGATGGGCTCTGGTCTCCAATTTACCCTACTGGGGGTTGGCTGGAGTTCCTGAGGGTCTATAATGCTCTCCTCATCACTCTCTCTTTTTCCCAATTTAAGACACTGCTGTCCAACACTACAAGGATCACAGCAGCATTCCTTAGGCTTATGATTTTTCTGACTTTCTTCCAATGCCAAAACAAAAGGCTCTTGTGGTGGGATATTCTGCAGTTTTTCTGCCATTCAAGTTTATTTCTTAAGGTGCAAAACACATCTGCGTCCATTACTTCATCCCACCTTTGCTCTCTCTGGAGAAACAGCATGAGCTCTAAAATTGTAGTGGAATTAAGACTTCCTTTGGGTGGCCACTTTTCACCATCACCTGATGCATACAGAGACCACCAGTTTTGACAGCACTTTAAGAATGTCTTTTTGTTCAGATTCCCTCCAGGAATTCCACCTAATTCTTTCCAATGTTTTACAGTGCATCCCAGAGGTGTATTGGTATTTATCTCTTTGCTCAGCCCATTCCCCATCTCTCTAAGGAGTCTGGTATATCTATCTACAACGTATCAGTTGCTACTGGTGGCACCGTGCTTTTCTCAGAGCACACACCACAGTCCAAGACCTCTATTTAGCCTTATTTCTCAGTCCCTTTGGGGGGATAACATACCTTAGCTACAACCCTGTTCATCAGATTAAATCAAATATTGAACACTGTGAGCATCAGTAATACACCCCTCTATATAAGGATCGTGAGCCCACACAGGTTCCCAATTAATAAAGTTCTCAATTATTAATAGATCCTCTCCCTTTCATTCTAAATGATCTATAAATTTATGCAATGTTCCTCGTAAATCTTCAAGCCCTTCCTACCCCTGAATTTCTTGTTCCCATTCTAACTGTGCTCTGCTCCACTCAACATCCTCTAGCCAAGTGGGTTTCTTGTAAAACTCCGGTTCTCCTCTCAAAATATTCCTCAATCTATCCCACCACTTCATATATTCACTGATGGATCACTTTGTCCATTTCTGGCCTGTGCATGATGCCATGGCTGGGGACAGCTGTGACATCACAGGGACAGCAATGACATCACTGTGGACCAGTGACATGGCTGGGCAGAGCGGTGACATCATTGTGGACACAGGGAGCACCCCTGGGGACAGCAGTGACAGCACAGGGGACAGTGGTGACAACCGTGGGGACTGCAGTGACATCACTGGACAGCAGTGACATCAAAGGGTTAACTGTGACATCATTTGGAACATCAATGACATCACAATAACAGTGGTGACATAATTGGGGACATTGATAACATCACAGTGGACATGGGTGACATCATTGGAGATGTTGGTGACATCACAGGGGACAGGTGACATCATCGGCAGCCCAGTGGCATCACTGGGGACAGCGGTGCCATCGAAGGGACAGAAGTGACATCACTGAGGACACTGATGACACCCCTGGGGACAGCGGTGACATCAA
>NW_020958190.1:8383-9728 GCF_003031625.1 Empidonax traillii | reverse complement strand
CCAGGACTCCATAAAAACTCTCTCAGACCTCCCAGGATGCCCCAACCTCCTCCTCAACCTCTCCATTGCCCCCCCAAAATGCCTCCCAGTGTCCCTAATTCTCCCCCTGGCCCCCCCCTGCCAGTGTCCCCCCATGCTGGGGGGGCCGGGCCGTACCCCAGCGCCGGCTGAGGGGGTGCTCCAGGCTGACGTGCTCCACCTGGCAGGTGTAGGTGACCCCGCGCCGGGGGGGCATTTCCAGCATCACCAGCACCTGGTAGGTCCAGTCCCCGTTGGGGACCACGTCGGTGGCCACCACGTGCTCCGGCAGCTCCTGCCCCTCCTGGAACCACCTCACCTGCACCGGGCAGGGTAGAAATCCATCACGGAGCAGAGCAGGGGCTGGGGCCGGGCTGGGAGCTCGACGGCACCAGCGAGATGGACATGCTGGGAGGCACTGGGAGAGACGGGGGAGACACTGGGCTGAACTGGGGAGCACTGGGAGAGAGGGCAGAGGGCTTACAGGACATTGGTAGGGGTTTGGATTGCAATGGGAGGGACTTGGAATAGACCGGGGTAGAAGGGGATGGGTTGGGAGGGCACTGGGGAGAGAATTGGGAGATGTGGGAGGGAACTGAGAACGACCGGGAATGGACTGAGAGCGTCTGGGAATGACTGGGAGGGACTGGGAAGGACCCGAGCGGGACTGGGAGGCTGAGTCCTGGAGAGAGAACTCTGCGCCGCGGGTCTGCCCGGCAACTGATGAGTCATCAGAGACACTCGCTCTGATTGGCTCAGGGGAGGGATAGCAGTGTGACCGGCGGGGTGGAGACGCGAGGGGGGCACTGGGATGGACTGGGGCACTGGGATGGGGCACAAGGCCACGGGGATGGGCACAGGGAGAGCTGAGGGGTCTGGGGTGATTCCCCGGGAGGGTCTGAGGGGCTCCAGGGTCATTCCCAGGGCAGGGGAATTCCCGAGGGGACCCGCTCTGCCCCGCGCTCACCTCTGCGGTTCACAATGAACGGGGTGGACGCCTCGTAGTTTTGGCGGCAATGCCTGTCCGCCGCAGCCCGTTTGAACTCCAGCCATTCTGGTTTGCTGTTCAAATACCTGGCCTGCATCTCCCCTAACGGGGTGTCCCCCACAAAGTCCCCCACATCGCTGTCGAAGTGCACGAACTGCTGCCGGTTGTAGATGAGCCTCTCCACGTACCTCACCCGCTCGGTGCGGTTGAGGAAGTGACACTCGATCTTTCCTAGAAACTGGAACACCCCTGTGTGTGCAGGACACGGGTCAGGGGGTGCCCCGTTCCCCCCCGATCATCCCCCAGCCCCTCACAGCAGGTTGGGAGCTCAGGGGGCCA
>NW_020958190.1:0-2185 GCF_003031625.1 Empidonax traillii | reverse complement strand
GTCTCTGTGGGTTCCCATCAAGCCCTAATTAATCCCTGATCTCCTCGGGTTCCCGCCGCTCCCGGATTCTCGGGAATCTGGGGGTGGCCTTGGCTGGCCTGGGGGAAATTGCCAGGCAGGCCCCGGCATTCTCTGGAATTCGGGCGCAGCCCTGGCAGGTGCCAAGGTCGGGATTAACTCCCTTGCCAAAGGAGGGGGAAATTCAAGGGATTTTCCAGTGCCTTCCCCCCTTCCCAAAGGAACGGGTCTTGTTCCCGACAGCTGAGACCAAATCCCAAATGGTCCCCGAGCTGAAATCCCAAATCCCATGTGGTTCCAAATCCCAAATAAAACCTAAATCCCAGATAATCCCAAAGCTCAGATCTCACTTAGTGCCAAATCCCAAATGATCCCAAATTGTCCCCACAAAAAATCCCAAATAATCCCCCAAAAATCACACAAAACTCTCAGAAAATCCCAAATAATCCCATTTAATGAAAAAAAAAAAAATCCCCCCAAATCCCCACAAAATAAACCCTAAAGGCCCCCGGTTTTGATTGGTCCCAGATTCTTGGTTTTCCTGGGATCTCATCCTGGTTTCCCGCTGGTCTCTCCTGCTCCCAGATGGTCCCAGAGCTGGGGGCTGGAATTCCCTGTCCCCAGGTGGCCCCACAATGGTATCACTGCCCCACAATGATGTCACAGCACCCCAGTGACATCACTGGTGTCCCAATGACATCACAGTGTCCCCAGTGGCATCACTGGCATTCCTGGTGATGTCACCAGTGTCCCAGGTGACATCACAGCATCCCCAGTGGTGTCACTGTACTCGATGACTCCACAATGTCCCCAGTGACATTGCTGGTGTCCTGATGATGTCACAGCGTCCCCGGTGATGTCACCATCCCCAATTACACCACAGCATCCCCGATGACATCACAGCATCCCCATCCCTGCTGACATCCCCAGCACCCCCCCCGCTGCCATCATGGCCCCTCCAGCAGCACTGGCATGTCCTCAAAGGCCCTTCAGATCCTCTTGGCCACCGCAGGGCCCTTGTGGCCAGCACCGGTGCTGCCGGCCAGGAGCTCGCAGGCCTTGTCCAGGGTGTCTCTGAGGCGCTGCATGTCCAGGCTGACCATGTCCCCCCACTCCCGCTCAGCCTCCCCCATCGCTGTGACCTGGGGGATAACTGGGGACGCCCCGGTGCCGCCACCACCGGCACCAGCGGCCTCCTCGGCGGCGGCCACAGCGTCGCGGATGCGGCGCTGGAGCCGCCGGTGGAGCTCGGCCACGCCCTTGCAGGCGTCCGCCAAGTGCTGCAGCTGCTCCACCACTGCCTCGTTCCGGGCCTCAGCTGCCTTGACCTGCTCGGACGATTCTTCCGCCAGCCCAGCAGCGTGCCTGGCCACCCGCGCTTCGTGCTTGGCCAGCTCCACCAGCGCCTCCTCCTCGTTGTCAGCCAGTGGCACCTGTTTTGTGGCGGCGCGCAGGTCGTCCAGCTCATTGCGCTGCTTTTTCGTGGTGCGGTCCAGACGGGCCGTGGTTGTCTCCAGGCTCACCTTGGTGCTGGCCACGGTGCCGCCCACACGCTTGCAGCGGTCACATAGCTCGGCGGCCTGGCTGCTCAGCCCAGCCCAGGTGACCTCGGCCTTAGCCACCTCCTGCTGCCACTCCCTGGCTTTGGCCAGCACAGGGGCCCAGCCGTCCACCGGGGTGGCAGCAAGGATGGCGCTTAGGGGGCAGGGGGGGGTCAGGCTCAGGGCGCGGTAGACCTTGTTGGCAAAGGTCAACAGGGCCCCCCGGAGGGACACCGGGCCCGGGGCCAGCACCACGTCCCCTGCGGTGGCCCCAAGGGCGGCCCCCAGCTCGTGCAGGTCGTCCACCACGGTCTTCAGTGGCAACGGGGACAGCTGGGGATGGGGGACACGGGGAGGTGGCAGGGCCCTTTTCACCTCCCAGGGACCCCTTGTCACCTCCTGAGGGTCCCCCTTGTCCCCTCCCAATGAGCCTACTGTCCCCTCCCAAGGTCCCCTTGTCCCTTGTCCCCTCTTGGAGGTTCCCTTTGTCCCTGTCCTGGAGGTCTCTCCTGTCCCTTCATGGGACCCCCCGCTCTGTCCTCTCTGCCATGCCCTGTCCCCTCCTGTCCCTGTCACCCTCTGCCACCCCATTCCCTGTCTCCACTTTCCCTCCATCCCCTCTGCCA
>NW_020958189.1:23011-24304 GCF_003031625.1 Empidonax traillii | reverse complement strand
TTAGTCTACAAAACAACAACTTTGAGGTGAAGAAGGATAGAGATAATGATAATAATTTTAATAAGAACATTCTTATGAAACTGCTGTGCCTCCTCACAGTGCAAAAGGAAGTTTCTGGGAAAGTGAAGGGTTCTGTGGCTGTCACAGTCTTCCCAGGTGGAAGAGCAGCATCAAAGTTACTGTTCCAGGGGCTGCTGACATTGTTGCCTTTTTAGGCATCAGAGCAGAGAGAACACATTTACAGGAAGGTGAGGATTCTGCATTTGTCATCATCATGGCTAGGTGGGATGGTTCTGACCTGGCTCCCTGCCAAATACCTGAACTCACAGTAACAACCCCTTCCCCCTCCCTTCTTCCCTTAGGGCAAAGGAAAAAAAAACACTATGGAAATTGAGGGACTGGAAATCAAGCTAGTTTTTTAAAAATACCTATTTTACAAATATTGCAGTTACATACAATTAAAATGGTATGTACACAGGGAAGAAAATCCAAACATCCCCCAAACGGAAAGGGAAAGGGGAAAAAAAGGGACAAAAAGGGACACCGAACAGATGTACACAATCAAACCCAAGAACTAGCAAAATAACTAGCAAACCAAATCTCACCATGACCCTCAGAAAAATGAGATCTCCAGACACAGCCAGCACTCTCCAAGCCCCCCACGTGGCAGACAAGCGGTCACTTCAGGCCTCAGGCTCCATATAAGTGAGAACAACCTTGTGACCCACTGCTCCTGAACCTTGCTGGGAAAGAAGAGAGCGAAGGCCTCTCCTCCCTTCTCATTTATACCCTGATTTATGTAAAAATTGTATGGAATACTGGGAACATGGCCAATTCCTCAGTCACAAACTGGTCACCAAGGAAGGCCTAGATTAAAACTACCACACTGGGCTTCGAGAACCAAGATTTGAGAAGGGCTCTACCCACTCTTGCTACAAGGGCACTGATGGCTAAAAAGGCCAATGCGAGAGAGACAAGTCCAGTTGCAGAAGGCACAGCAGAAAGACTCCCTTGGTGATATCACTGAGACACGATTCTTTCTGCGTTGTCTTTTCTCCTCCAGAGTGATCCTGCGTGTGTTCTCAGGAGCAGCAGCAGCGTTATAGATGGTGTGTCTCCAGGCCTCCTGACTGGAGGCCAGAGTAGACCAGTGGTGCTGATCAATATGGCCAAGGCTGAGGGATTGTTTGAGGCAGTCCTTGTATCTCCTCTTCGGGGCTCCTCTCTCACTGCAGCCAGTGACAAGTTCCCCACAGAGCACAATCTTAGGGAGGCAGTGGTCCTGCATCCTGG
>NW_020958189.1:15406-16532 GCF_003031625.1 Empidonax traillii | reverse complement strand
CCAAAACATCCAATAAATCTGTGCTGGAAAGGACATCAAAAGAAATTGGATGCCCTGTTTGACACAGGAGCGGACTCTAGCATCATCGCACCCAGCGTGTATCCAGCGGACTGGCCACTCCAGCAAGCTGCTATCACTATCACCGGAGTCGGAGGGTCTTCCCTGGCGCAGCGAACACCACCCATACAGGTACAAGTCAGAGAACAATGTGTTACAACAAGTTTTTCCATAGCCCCTTTACCTCCCACAGTTAATTTCTTGCTGGGACGAGATGTCTTCTCACAACTTGGAATGGTTTTGTCAAATGAGCACCCTTTGGGGTAACCGCCACTGTTTGGGAGTTCCCGTTACCCCTGCGTTGGTATAATGATCAACCCATATGGGTTAAACAGTGGCCGCTAAAACGGGAGAATTTGGAGGCTGCTCATCAACTGGTACAAGAGCAGCTCTCTCAGGGACATTTGCGTCTGTCTACCAGTCCCTGGAACACGCCCATCTTTGTAATAAAAAAGAAGTCCGGGAGGTGGCACCTCCTGCACGACTTACGAGCAGTGAATAGTCAAATGGAACCTATGGGAGCCTTACAACCTGGATTGCCTAACCCAGCTATGTTACCGGAGGACTGGGATCTCCTAATAGTAGATCTAAAGGACTGTTTTTTCACAATTGCATTGCACCCACAGGATACTAAACACTTTGCTTTTACGCTCCCTGCCACAAACAGAGAACGCCCGGATCAAAGATATGAATGGGTCGTTCTCCCACAGGGCATGCAAAATAGCCCCACCCTGTGTCAATTGTATGTTGACCAAGCCCTACTCCCGGTGCGCAGAAACTGGCCCTCTGTCATCATATATCACTACATGGATGACATCCTATTGGCTCAGCCAACACCGTTTACCTCAGCACAGGTACAATACCTTACCCAAACATTAGCCCAGCAGCGATTAATAATTGCTCCAGAGAAAATTCAACGTCAAGCGCCCTGGAGGTACCTAGGCTTGAAAATCAGCAATAAAATCATCTCACCTGTGGACCTGACCATACATACGCAGCTACGGACGGTCAACGACGCGCAAAAGCTCTTAGGTGACCTGCAATGGATTCGCCCTGTGGTCGGCATTCC
>NW_020958189.1:8344-9486 GCF_003031625.1 Empidonax traillii | reverse complement strand
GAGACGATTGCTCAGGAGAAGTTGGGGACACGCATTGCAGCTGAGTGGAGTGTGCCCAGACCTGTGCTGTGCTGTGCTGTGGATGTCACTTGGCAGCCAGCAATGCTGTCCCCAGCCTGTGCTTGATGGAGGAGTGCAAGGCCCTGTTTTCCCAGGGACGTTCCTTTGCTCAGCTGGAGAAACAATGAAGAGCCGCAGAGCCGACGGTGGCAGTGACTGTGAGCACAGGTGGGATTTGCAGCATGTGACAAAGCCCTGCAGGCCCCGGCCGGCGCTGTGCCCCCGGCCCCGCCCGGCCCCGCCCGCGGCGGTTCGTGCCCGGCCGCAGCCCCGGCTCCTCTGGCCGTGTGTCCCAGGGCACAGTAATACACGGCCGCGTCCTGCAAACGGAGTCGGGAGAGACACAGGGAGCTCGATCGACGGTCTGGCGACACCGACAGCCGCCCCGCTGGCTCCCGCAGCTCTTTGGACCCTTTAGCAGCTCGTTCGAGGAGCTCGGGGCTGTGGCCCGGGAGCTGCCGGTAGAAATGGATGAAATCGCCGGTCCGTATGTTGGGGTGGGAGCACTTGATGGTGATTTCACTGCCCTCGGTGGTCTCTACCAATGGGTCCTGCTGCACCAGGGCTCTGCCTGCAGACACTGCCGGGGAGATAAAGAAGAAAATCCGTCAGAATTGCTTTTGGCACACGATGCTGTTTCCCAGAAAAAAATCCCAGAGAAGCAATCACAACCATATGAAGAAGAATTTTAAGAGGATGTCAAAGTGTGCAGTAATGGAAGTGTCCGTTAGAATTTGGTGGAGAGATGAGTGCAGGATCGAGTGGTGGTTTGGGGAAGTCAGTAAAGAATGGAAGTCTGCGGGACAAGGCGAAGGAAGGGAGAAAGAAAAGTAGGAAAGGGGGAGGACGGACTGCATGAGTTCTATGAAAGACAAAGAGTAAAGCAAGGAGAAAGGAACAGTTCGACAAAGAAAGGAGCGATGAGATGTCCTAGGGAATGCTTCATGGAGTAGAGGGAAGGACGGACAGGAGGACAGTTCGGGAACAGAGGTGTGTGAAGCAGCCAGGCAGAACGGCAGCCTGGAGGGACGTGCGTGGCCAGCCCAGCCCAGCCCCGGCCCCGCTGGTCCCCGCCGGCAGCC
>NW_020958189.1:0-1634 GCF_003031625.1 Empidonax traillii | reverse complement strand
GGTGAATAGGAGGAGGAGGATTTTAGAAGGTGGAAAGAGACAACTTCTGGTGATGTGGGCCCGACAGTAGAAGATAAGCAGACTGTCTCTGTTTGATTGTAAGCTTTCTCTCACAGAAGAGAGCAGGCTTCTTTTGATTGGACAGTGTCCAGTTAGAGGCATCTGGACCTTTCCAATTAGGTACTTAAAAGTTATCTGAAGATTCATGTATCGCCCCTCTTTTGTATCTGTCAATCCTTAATCCTGACCAATGCCTTGTCCAAGATTTTGCATACCTTTCCCCTTTTCCAGAATTTTCCTTATCTGCCCTATAAAAACCTTCCATTTTGTAAAATAAAGTTAGATCAGCCCCTAACATCTACAGCTGCTCTTCCTGTGCAATTTGTCTCCTGAGTGCGGTCGGTCTGTCCCTCCGGGTGAGACAAAATACGATCGTACCAGGCATCCTGATAAGAACTACAGCTCAGCTGAACGAACCCTTCTGGTCTGGTATGACCCCTGTACCCCAAACCATGTCAAGTCCCTTCCCTGGATCCACTCCAGAGTGATCCCAGGCACCCACCATAGCACAGAAACCACTCTGTTTAAACTGCTTACCTCTAAAATGAATTTTGTCTACAAAACATCTACTATGAGGTGAGGAAGGATAGAGGTAACAATAATAATTTAAATAAGAACATTCTCATGAAACTGCTGTGCCTCCTCAGTGTGTAAAAGGAGGTTTCTGGGGAAGTGAAGGGTTCTGAGACTGTCACAGTCTTCCCAGGTAGAAGAGAAGCACCAAGGTTACCCTCCTGGGGGTTGTTTACATGGTTCTGCCTTTTTAGGCATCAGAGCAGAGAGAACACATTTACAGGAAGGTGAGGATTCTGCATTTGTCATCATCATGGCTAGGTGGGATGGTTCAGACCTGGCTCCCTGAAAAATACCCGAACTCACAGTAACAACCCCTTCCCCCTCCCTTCTTCCCTTAGGGCAAAGGAAAAAAGGACTTTAGAAATTGAAGAACCCGAAATCAAGCTAGGTATTTTAAAATATCTATTTTATGTATATTAAAGTTATATACAATTAAAATGCTACATACACAGGGAAGGGAATCCAAACACCCCCAAAGGGAGAGGGAAAGGGGAAAAAAGGGACAAAAAGGGACACCAAACAGATATACACAATCAAACCCAAGAACTAGCAAAATCACTAGCAAAAGAAATCTCACTACGTCCCTCAGAAAAAACAAGATCTCCAGACATGGCCACAACTCTCCAAACCCCTCACATGGCAGACCAATGGTCACTGCAGACCTCAGGCTCCAGATAAGCGAAACCAACACTGTGACCCACTGCCCTGAACCTCGTCGGAAAACAAGAGACCAAAGGCCTCTCCTCCCTTCTCAGTTTTACCCTGGTTTAAGTAAAAATCATGTGGAATACTGGGAACGTGGCCACTTCCTTGGTTACAACCTGGTCACCAAAGAAGGCTGTGACGGTTTGGACATACATATATATATAGTCCTTGTTTGTCCTTTGGAGCAATTGTTTTCTCATTTAAAATCAACACCGACATCATTTCATTTCAGATCTTTGGTCTCCTCGGACACAATCACAGTTCTGGTTTTTGGTCTTTCTCATCTGGTGACT
>NW_020958188.1:14296-16544 GCF_003031625.1 Empidonax traillii | reverse complement strand
AAAAAAAAAAAAAAAAAAAAAAAAAAAAAAAAAAAAAAAAAAAAAAAAAAAAAAAAAAAAAAAAAAAAAAAAAAAAAAAAAAAAAAAAAAAAAAAAAAAGCACAAAGACCTGACGAGGTTTTTTGGGTGAAACAAAGAGGTGAACAGCGTGACTGGGTCTTCCCTGCTAAAGCTCCTCCAGACTGTTTGATTTTAATTTTAGATCTCAATTAGGGGTTAGTCAAAGGTAATTGGAAAAGGAGCTGAGGTGGGGGATGAAATGGCAGCTGCCCACACATCTACAGCCTTCCATGGCCCGGTGTGGATGTGGGGGTTTTTTTTACCACAGATTCATTCCTGCCTTATCAGGAATAATTCTGCCAGAGCCCCAGAGCCCTTTGCTGCAAGCTGGGAGTTTAATTACAATAAACCCCCCACCCTGAAGGTCCCTGCTCCTGGTACCTTTGGAATCAGGGGCCGTTCTCAGCCAGGGAAGTGGCTGCTTGGAAATCACCTGCTGGGTTTGCTTCGCTCTCCCAGTCCACGCAGGGCCCTTCCAGCATCAACTTTGTGCACTTTTGGGAAGTGCCCCTTCCTTATGTGTGATAAATTATTCTGGCACGTGATTTCAGGCATCACAACAAGCAGCCTGGGTGCCAGAGAGTCAGAGAAACCCACCAAAGTGATTTATTATCAGAGCTCCTTCCTCTGGTGTTTCTTTAAACTCTGCGTGGCTTTTTTTTTATTTTTATTTTTTTTCTGCCAAATTCACTTTTAAAAAAACTAATTTTAATTTTTTTTTTTATTATTATTTCCCTTATCAAGACAGTGATTTTCCACTTGGCAAGCCCTGAGTTTTATTAGTCATTCCTAATGGAGCCTGAAATTATTATGGTGAGGTTTTTTTCTCCCCCCTCCCTCCATTTTTATTTATCTCGTGTGTTCATCAGGACTGGAAAATCAGCTTATTCCTTGGATCTGCATGATTTTGGTCAATGTTACCACGGAGCTGAGCGGCTGGTTGAGCTGCCCAAGTGCCAGACCACCCAGCAGAGCTCTGCCCTGCTACCACCTTCCCCCTCTGTGAGCCAGAAATCATGGAAAGGTTTGGGTTGGACCTTAAAAACCATCCAAAGATCATTTTTGTTTGCCAAGCTATGCCCAGGGTGCTCCAGGGCGTCCTTCAGAGCCTTGGACTGATGAAGGGTCTGAAGGTCCTAATGAAGGTGCTGATGAAGGCCCCAGGATAATTTGATTTTGGGATTTGGGTAAGCACTCCTCCAGTTCTCCCAAATCTGTGTCTCCATCCCCTATCCTTGGGGCTGCCCAAGAACTGTTGGCTACTTCCCACCCTGAGGCATCTCTGGAAGGGAAGACAAATCCTGGTGCAGCCTGGAATAAATCCAGGTGGAAACCTCAGCAGCTGAACCAAGCCCATGGAATTCGTGCAGAAACAACCCCAGGCTCTGCAGGGTGATTTGCAACCCAGGGATGATCCATAAGAAGTTGAAACTCCCAGGAATTCTTCACAGCAATGGCTGAGATTTATCTCGCACCTCTGCAAGGTGAGCATTCCAAGTGCTCATAAAGGTGTTTTGTTGAAGAGGTTCTTACCCTGTCCCTTCCTTTGGGGATATTTCCCATATTTCTCATATTTCTCAGGTGCCCAGATCTCAGTTCTTGTGGAAGCTCCTCCAAATCCTTCATGCCAAGACACCTGGAGAGGGGCTGGGGAGCTCAGAACCAAGGGCTGGGATGGACTGAGATGCAAGGAATGAGTCAGGGTGAAGAGCTGGATCCTTCCCCCACGCAGAGCCCTCCTGTTTCCTCACCATCCCACAGCCACCCAGGGTCCTTGTCCTTAAAACCAAGACCCCAAAATGCTGGAATCATGTTTCACGAATTCCCTTCCAAGCAAACACTGCCCTCAGCAACCGGATTCATGCCCAGGTTTCATGGATTTTAAGTCCTTTTTTTTTTTCCCCCAGAAAATCCTTCTTAGTTTCAATTTTTCGCTGCTTGTAAAGTGTCCCATTATAGTGCTGGGGGCAGGAGGAGATTAATGTCAGCTCCCATTTATGAATCCCTTTGGATCAGAAGAGCTTGGCCAGCCCTTTGTAGTGCTCTGCTCTTTGGGGGATGTGTGTGTGGGGGGGTGGGATGGGATTAAAAGTTTGCTGTTGCAAAAAAAAAAAAACAAACAACCAAAAAATAGAAAAAATCCCCCGTTGTGGCTGCCCCAGAGAGAAATTCCCTTTGCCATAATAAC
>NW_020958188.1:7025-10804 GCF_003031625.1 Empidonax traillii | reverse complement strand
GATTATTCCAAATGACTGCAGTGAAAGAGAAATCTGAGGATATTACCTTTAATAGCAGAGCTGCAGGAAGAGCACAGGCCCATTTCCATTTTCTAACCCCCGGCTGAAAAGAGGAGAAAAACACCTATTGAGCCCACCTTTATTGAAATCACTTCCCTCCACCTCCCCCCTGACATCAGGTGGTTCCTCGCAGCCCTTTTCCTGGTCTCCAAGAGGGGCTGGACCAGCTGCTGCACCTCTTTTAAATCCTCAGCTCAGGATAATTCCATGTTCAACTCAGCGTCGGAGACATCAAATCTCTATTTTTTCTCATTTGTGTCTCAATTTTTATTCTAATATATCTTTTGACGATAATCAAGGGTCAGCCACTGCTGTTCACATCCATCCTTTGCTGCCTTCCCTGTCACTCAGCCCAGGAATGAGCTATCCCACCCAAAATGATGGGAACAAGAGGCTGGAGCATGTCCAGAGCTGGGGAAGGGTCTGGAGCACCAGGAGGGTGATGAGGGAGCTGGGGGGGCTCAGCCTGGAGAAAAGGAGGCTCAGGGGGGACCTTCTCCCTCTCCCCAACTCCCTGTAGGGGTCTGGCCCCCCAAAACACAAGGTGAGCATCAATGAAGCTCGGTATTCCCGTGGCAAATTAAGCCATCACCTCCTTAACCTGCTGGAAAAAAAATGTCCCAGTCGCTCAGGACAGAAGAATCTGAAGGGATCTGATGTTTTAATTTGAGGGAAGTGATCATCCAGAGGCCAGGAAAAAGGAAAAAGGCAGGAGTGTTACACGTGTAAAAAAGCTCATTATGGAAGAGCCGTGGAGTCATTATTTTAAATAAGTGCATTTCATTGCAGGGGAGAGCAGGATGTATTTGGTGTAAAATAGATTTGCATTCTTATTTATTCATGAGTTTTAAAAGGATCATTATTTCTGATGGACAGCTGCTGTCAAAAGGTTTATGTAGGGGAGCTCGTGTTTGCCCATAATGATGATTAATCAATAAACGTCGGAAAACGGTGCTTAAAATTCAGTGTTACCAGGATACACATTTACCTCTAATTAGGAACAGGTTTTCATTTGGGAAACCAGAGCACTTTCAGATTCCTCCTAATTGCACAGAAACACAGAGGTGGCAGGTGATCAACCACTGCTGGCCATGGCAGGGGCTTTTTATCCCCCAAAAACCTGGGAACAGGGAGGTTCCTGGGAATGCTGCACATCCAGGGGCATCCAGCTGTCCATCTGGGAGAGCTGAGGGGGTTCACCTGGAGAAGAGAAGGATCCAGGGACACCTGAGAGCCCCTTGCAGGGACTAAAGGGGCTCCAGGAGAGCTGGAGAGGGACTGGGGACAAGGCATGGAGGGACAGGACACAGGGAATGGCTTCCCACTGCCAGAGGGCAGGGACAGATGGGATATTGGGAAGGAATTCCTGGCTGGGAGGGTGGGGAGACCCTGGCACAGGTTGCCCAGAGAAGATGGAAGTGTCCATGGCCAGGTTGGACAGGATTTGAAGCAACCTGGCCTAGTGGAAGGTGTCCCTGCCCATGGCAGGGGGTGGGATGAGATGGATTTTAAGGTCCCTTCCAACCCAAACCATTCCATGATTCCATAAAACCACTTGAGCACATCACTATGTCCTTCAAGTCACTGCTGTGGCCATCTCCATCTCCATCTCCATCTCCATCTCCATCTCCATCTCCATCTCCATCAGCTCTGGGTGGGTCAATGATTCCCACTCTCTGGACAGGGACCCCATGGCTGATGCTTCCAGGCAGTCCCTGCTGCTCTCCCCACCTGCCTTGTCCATTCCTGGATTACTGAAGCCACTTTCAGCCACCTGCAGAGGGGTTTTTGTGTCCTTCTGTGCTGGGGAGAGCAGAGCAGAGCCCATGGAATATCAGCCCCAGTGACAATTAATTAGCTGTGTTGCTTAATCCTGCTCTAAGTCCCTAATGACTCAGAGCTTCCTTGGAAATCCGGGAATGTCCTTATTGCTGCTCAGCCCTGAGTGAAAGCAGAGGAAAGTATGCTCAGATATGGACATTCCATGGTGTTAAAAGTATGGAAGTCTGGCAATTTTCCTTGCCTTCCAGGGTAGGAACATGTTTTAGCAGGGCCTGTTGTGACAGGGCAAGGGGGAATGATTTTAAACTGTAAGAAGGTCAATTAAATGGTTATAAGTGAGCAGATTTTTACAATGATGGTGGTAAAATATCAGCACAGGTTGCCCAGAGAAGCTGTGGCTGCCCCTGGGAGCGTCCAAGGCCAGGTTGGACGGGGTTTGGACCAACCTGGGATGGTGGGGAGGTGTCCCTGCCCGTGACAGGGCTGGAATGAGATGGTCTTTAAGGTCCCTTCCCACCCAAACCAGTCTGTGATTCCATGATTGTGACCCCAAACCATCAGTGGTGGCAGCTGAGTGTCAGGCCACACCTGAGCAGATTTGAAGATGCAGATGGGCCACAAAGTCTCTGGAACCCTTAAAAACACAACAAATCCCCCAAATCTTTCCCTGGGGGTTGTTGGCGTCACAATTCTCATTTCATCCCGAACATGACTTTATTAACTTTATTCCTTAATTACTCCTCGGTGAGGGTGCTTTTCCCTGCTCTCCAGAGGAAAGCAAAGCATCAGGAATGGCCAGCAGCTCTTCCCAGCTGTGCTCCCTGCCTGCTTCCAGATGTGCAAATAAAAGGATTGCTGATGGCAAAAAAAAAAATGCTGTCCCAGCACAGAGGAAATGAAATGGAATTAAATTCACGTCCTGTTTTCCCAAAACCCTACCCGGGCCCTTCCATCAATCCAGCCCCAAAATCGATGCTGGCATTTTAAACCTGGCTCAGTTTGAAAGATTATGGGCTAGATAAGAGATGGAAAACTTCGTGGTGCCCTTTGAAGTTGATTTATTTTAATGAGATGCCTCTGAGTGCTCCTTGAATCCCATGGGGCAGGGATAAAAATCCCAAACCAGTCCAGAGAATTCCTCGTGTTCCACACGCTCCTGATGGTGAAAAGTCCCTGCAGGAGTGGTGGGCAGAGGAGAAAAATCACCTGGTGTTGGTAGAGCAGGTGAAATCCAGGTATCAAACCCCACTCCTGCAGGCAGCAAAAGGGAGCAGGAACATAAAAACTGGCAGGAAAGCTAAAAGAAACCAACCAAACAAAACAAAAACAAAATGCAGAGGAGAGAAGGCAGGTAGGTAGGTGGGGGCAAGGAATGTGGCAGGAAGCAGTCCTAAAGTGGGAATCACAGGAGGGAAGCAGGACAGGGGCACCTGGGAGCACTGGGAGCAAGGGATGATGGAGCACCAGGAAAGGAGCATCTGCAACCCAGAGCACCTGCGAGCCTGAAAATGGGACCAGCAGCTTCTTGGTGTGGGTTCAGGGACTCCTCAACCCCCCCCTAAAGGTTCCATCCCAGCTGCCAGTGTTGGGATATAATTCAGTGTCATTCTATTCCAGGATTATTCCAAGTGTTCTCTGTGTGGGAATTCTTCCCCTGGGTCTTCTGGAAGGTGCTGGTGGGGAATTCAAAGACTGGAGTTCCAAGGAAGAGACATCCCCCTCCTTCCCGTGCTGGGGGGGTGATAGTAATCCCATGGGAGCTGGAATTCTGCCCTGTGGCAGGATTGGGTGTTCTTAAGGAAAAAGGAATGGATACTGCCCACATCCGAGGGGAAAAGGAAGCCCACCGGCTCACGTGCTCCAGCCACAACTCACCAGTGAGCGATCCCACCGTTGCCATGGTTATCTCTCCCAAATTATCGCCAAACAAGGCAATT
>NW_020958188.1:0-1992 GCF_003031625.1 Empidonax traillii | reverse complement strand
CCAAAATCCACCGAGTGGAGCAGATGTTGGGGCTGAGTCCCCGAAGCCGCGCTTGGGATCTCTCATTTCTCATTCTGGGAGAGGGAAAAGCAGGACATTCCCATTCCCATTCCCAATCCCGTCCTCCTGCCCACCTGTGCTTCACAGCACAACCAGCTCATTAGGGAATTTAGGGAATCATGGAATTCCAGGCTGGTTTGGGTTGGAAGGGACCTTAGAGCCCATCCAGTCTCACCCCCTGCCCTGGGCAGGGACACCTTCCACCAGCACAGGTTGCTCCAAACCCCGTCCAACCTGGCCTTGGACACTTCCAGGGATCCAGGGGCAGCCACAGCTTCTCTGCCCAACCTGTGCCAGGGCCTGCCCACCCTCCCAGCCAAGAATCCCTTCTGAAAACCTTCTCATTCCTTGCAGCAGTTTCTGGCTCAGGGTTTGTTTGACATCTTCAAACCTGACCTATCCTGGAGATTTTTTCCCCCCACACACATCCCTGTGGCTAAGTTGATACTGGGATTCAACCACGTGACATTTTCCCCCTAAAAATAAAAAAAAAAGAAAAAAAGAAAAAAAGAGAGAGATCTCAGATAAAAACACAAATGTTTTTCTTCCTCCAGCTCCAAGCAAAAAAAAAACCCAAAAAAAAACTCAAAAAAACCCCCCAACCTATTTTATAAATCATTTCAGATAAACAGAGACAATCAAATCTTTGTCTCCAGTTCACGCTGGAGATGCTGTGCAGGCACTGATAGCCTGGGATTGCTTCACTCCCCAACAATAAATCTGCCATTTGCAATACAGAGGCTGCCAAAAAAATCCCCTCAGGCCTGGTCTGGTTTCAGCAGAGGATATGTGAGCAAGACTGTGTAAATATTGCACTTTTTAGGCCAGTTCCCCCTCTCCCAGCTTTTGCAAACCCAAGCAAGTTTCCTCTTGCCGATGTGCACGAGGGCTTGTCGCTGTTTTCTTATGCAACCTGAATTTCAGATGTATTTTTTTGGGGCTCTTTATTTATTGTTTTTAGGCGCTGGTGGGAGACTGGGAGCAGAGGATGCTGCCACAGCCCTTTTCCTGGCCCTGGAACCAGGGAATACTCCCTGCTACCACATCCCAAAGCAAGGCCAGCACGGATTTGTTGAGGGGATGGGGAACAGTGTTCCTGGGAAGACTCCAGAAACAGAGCTGAGGAAAAGCTCCCAAGTCTTCCCAGATTAAAATATTTCTGGCAAAATCAGGGCTCTGGAGTGGAGTCAAAACCCCGTGACCTGTCACACAGGTCAGGTTGGTTGGGGATTTTTATTGAAATATTAGAAATCAGGGATATTCCGGAACATTCCATGTATTATTATATTTTTTTTTTTTAATTCTTCTGTAAAAGCTGGACCAGGCAAAGCTGGTGGTGCTGGGCAGGGCAGTCTCAGGGCTGTGCCACTCCTGCCTTGGTCCCTGTGCTGAGCAGTGTCACCCACATTTGTGGCATTTGAAAAGACATTTTTGTTTGCTTGGAACAGCTTATATACATTTTACATCAACATGCAGGGGTGTGATTTGGGTTTTTGTAGAAGGTGGGAAAATTCTGGATTTTTCTTTGGCCACAAGATTTGCCTATGTGTAGGAAATACAGGGATTTGGGGGGAAAGAATCAGAAGGACTTAAATAAAAAGTCAAGGTGTGTCTGTGCCAGGAGCAGCTCTGGGATGGCCTCAGCTGGATGTTTGGTGCCCATCAGCTGGAGGCTGCATGTCCTGCTCCATGGGGGCTGAAACCCTGGAGGTGTTGGAGGGTGGTGGTGATGGGAATATCCATCTATCCATGCCCTGACAATCCATCCCTGTACTGCCCATCTATCCATCCATCCATCCATCCCTCCATCCATCCACCCATCCCTCCATCCATCCATCCATCCATCCCTCCATCCATCCCTCCATCCATCCACCCATCCCTCCATCCATCCATCCATCCATCCCTTCACTGTCCATCAATCCCTGTCCATCC
>NW_020958187.1:15181-16556 GCF_003031625.1 Empidonax traillii | reverse complement strand
GTTCAACATACTAACTCTGAACAAGGCAAGTAGTGAAGCTGCTCTCCAAAGAACTCCAGAAATACTGAATATTCATTTTGCTGATATGAATCTCACAAAGCACAGAAAAAAATTCCCACTCCTGTCTGCACAAGAGCAGGGAGAATCTGAGCAAATGACGTTTCCCTGTGCCAGGGAACCAAGCTTAGGTCTTGCTTCTGTAAGTAATCTGCATTCCCAGAGCCACACTGTAATCTAATAATCTGCTGTTCAGCCTTTTTCTACTCAACAACACGTTTTTGTTTCTCATTCCAGGCCAGATCTCCCTCTGCTTCCCCAAGCAGGGCATTGTTTTCTTTTAAATCAGCATCTCTTCTTGCCGTGGGAATGCCCAGGCTGAAGGACAGAGGAGGTCTCAGAAAGATCTGGCTGCCCCTGAGATATTTCAGAGGAAAGAAAGACTAAAGTCAGGTCCTTGTGGTGAACTCACCATCTCCAGACAAATACCTGAGGACCTGTTCTCCACTGAGCTAAACATAAGTATTCTGGGAAAGGGCTGCTTGAGGGAACAGGTGGAATTTTGAACAAGACAGTGGGTGACATTCATCCCACCTCTGCCCATGAGGATCCAGACTCTCCTATATTTTCCCCTTTTCAGGTTCCCAAACTGCACCATGACTTTTCTCTTTCAGCAGCGTGCAGGTGAAACAATGAACTCTCTACCACCACTAAACCTGTCTTGGCTCTTTTATGTTGCAGCTGCTCAGAAAGTCTTGTCAGCTTGCGAGTCCCACCCATGCCTTCCTGCAAATCCTTTCCATCCATGTCTGCACATCCAGGAATCAAAAAGATTAGAAAAGGGTCTGCTGTTGCGTTTATACTGATCATTGTGATCACTCAGCACACTCACAGGAAAGGAGAACTCCAAAGAGGGAGAGCAATAACCCATAACAGTTTGTCTGCACAAATAACTCTGCAACAGAGATTTTGGCTGCTGTTAGCAATCCTTCAGTCCACACAAAAAAATAAACAAAAAATAGAGCCTTAACTATAAAACTCCTGACTGCAACAATCCAAAAAAAAACCCCAAGTTTAACCAATACCAGGAAGAGGCAAATGAGTAGGGAATGTACATTTTCACTTCCACAAGCACATGGATAAACATCTGCTGAGACCACACTTAGAAACATCCAGGAAAAGCCAGTACTTGAGGAAATCAAATTCAGAGTAGATCTTACAAACAGTAATTTTAGTGATACAGTGGTGTGTTCATATTACCACCCAAAGATACTTTTCTTGATATTGGAGCAACATTCAATTACAGAGGTGATACCATGGGACTGGCCAGTCATCTGTGGTCTCTGATTATGAGAGCACCTACACTCACTCAGATCCC
>NW_020958187.1:7109-8667 GCF_003031625.1 Empidonax traillii | reverse complement strand
ATCTCTTGTTTGCTCCATGGCTGCCTGCAGTAAACATGGCACAAAAAAGCTCTGGGTCACCAACTCCTGATGTTGTGTCTTGAAGGTTCTTGCAACAGAAGAACTGGGAACTGTTCAGCCCATCAATTCCCATGGTCTGGCCTCGAGAGCACCTGCCACAGGAACTGAGATGTCTTTGTAAAGCTCTGGGTCACCAAGTCCTACTCTTTGGCCGGGAGGGGGCACGTGGCAGAGTGGACAGAGTGAGATACTTGCCCACTGTTCCGAGAACTCTTTTCCTTCCCACCACTCTGTGCTGCCCTCAAATGCTGAGAGGGCCCAGCAGACCTGACTGGAGGGCCCACACAATGCCTGCCCACAGGCTGCTTACTTCAGCACAGACAACTTCCTCCCCAAGATCGTCCACACTGGAAGCATCAGACACGCGTTGAACAGGTGTGCTGTCAGCATCTGCCATGTCACCAGCCATTGCACCCTCAGCCTCCATGGTGAGCTCAGGCAGTGGCTTGAGCTCACTCGGTGTCAAGTCCGGTTGTGCCATGACCTCGGTCGGTGTGGTCCTGGTGTTTCTACGTCGAATACCCAAGAATGTCAGAAAGGTCTGCAGGAGAACAAAGGGCAGGGAAGAGTAGGATGTGTCATGGAGAGCTCCAACAGCAGTGCCAGGCTAAGCAGGGATAGCAGGCCCAGCCCAGGAGGCGATGGCTGCAGGTACCTTTGCTGCCCTGCGGAAGCGGCCACGGGCACCGTCCTTCTCCTGTGTCCGGTCCTGGCCTGGATCTGGCAAAGAACAAGCACTGTCAGAGCTGAGGGGCTGCGGGACAGCCCAGAGAACACAGCCCAGCCCTGCACTCCACAGGCAGGGCCAGCCCTGGGATGCCCAGTGCATGGAGCTGTCGGGGGATCAGCCACGAGCCCTCTTCCCCCTTCCCTATCCCTGGCCATGTCCACAGAGGATGGGATGGGAGAAGGCCCATCTGGCTGCAGCCACCAGCCCTGTGGCCCAGCTCTGCCACTCACCCTCCTGCAGGGGCTGGGACTGCTCCACGTCTTCAGGCTGCTGGGTTGGGGCAGGCCCAGGGATTTCCTGCTCCTCCTCCTCTACCCAGGCCAGCTTGGGCACACGGGGGGGTCTCTGCTCCATATTTCTGGCTGGTGTCATGGTTGCCTGCAGGAGACATGGCACAAAAAAGTTCTGGGTCACCAACTCTTGTATTCGTGCCTTGATGGCTCCTGCAACAGAAGACTTGGGAACTCTTCAGCCCATTAAGTCCCATGGTCTGGTCTTGAGGCCGCCTGCCACAGGAACTGAGATGTCTTTGAAAAGCTCTGGGTCACCAAGTCCTACTCTCTGGCCTGGAGGGGGCACGTGGCAGAGTGGCCAGAGTGAGCAACTTGCCCACTGTTCCCTGAGAACTCTTTCCCTTCCCACCACACTGTGCTGCTTTCAAAGGCTGACAGGGCCCAGCAGACCTGACTGGAGGGCCCACACAATGCCTGCCCACAGGCTGCTTACCTCAGCAGAGACGATTTCCTCCCAGAGATCCTCGACACTGGC
>NW_020958187.1:0-1139 GCF_003031625.1 Empidonax traillii | reverse complement strand
CAGCAGGTCCCACAGCCAGATAGAGAGGCTCCTAAATGGCTCCCCAAATTGATTTAAAGAAACACCCAAGTAGATCAGTGCCCAGGGAGAATCGCCCAGCCCGGCCTGTTCTCTCTGACAGAGCTCCTGAGCTGGGAAGATGGGGCTGGGAGTTCCAGGCTGGGCTTGCTTGGGCTTTGCTGGGCTGGGACAGGGCTGGGAGCTGGGAGCATTGGGGCTGCTCCTCCAGCTCCTGCTCTCCCCATGTTCTCCTCCTTTCCCTTCCCAACCCCACTTGCACCTCCCAGGGCACATGGGGTTTACAGACACCCCTGTAACTCCCAGCGGGTTTGTCCCTGTGTTCAGGAATCTGCCCTGAGCCAACCCCTGGGTCGTCTGCTGGACCTTCATTTGTTTGGTGTCAGAACTCCCACACTGAAATGGTCTGTCTGAGTCCCCAAAAGGAATAAGAATGAAGATTCCTCCCAGACAAAAGGTGCCAGCACAGCAAGCTGCATGTGTGCATGGAGTGCCAGGAGTGGCTCACCAATTGCACAGGAGAGATGGCAGGTGAGGGCTTTTTTTGTCCTGGGTGGAACTTTGTTTGGTGCCAGAACCCCCACACTGAAATTGTCAGTCTGAGTCCCCAAATGGCATAAGAATGAAGATTCCTCCCAGAGAAAAGGTGAAAGCACAGGAAGCTCCATGTGTGCATGGATTGCCAAGAGTGGCTCACTGTGAGGGTTTTGGTCTAGGCCTTCCTGGTGACCAGCTTGCAAACAAGGAAGTGCCCATGTTCCCAGTACTCCGTACCATTTTTACGTAAACCAGAGTATAAATAAGTTGGAGATTTGAGACCTCACTCTCTTCTCTTCTGGCAAGGTTCAGGGCAGTGGGTCCTTGTGTTGGTCTCGCTTATCTAAGGCTGAGGCCTTCAGTGTCCACTGTCCTGCCACGTGGTGGTTTGGAGAGTGCTGGCCGTGTCTGCCAATCCTGCTTTTCTATGGGAAGTGGTGAGATTTGTTTGCTAGTTAATAGTATAATTCTTGAGTTTGATTGTGTATATCTGTTTGGTGTCCCTTTTTGTCCCCTTTTGTCACTTTTTCCCCTTTCCCTTCAGGGGGTGTTTGGATTCCCTGTGCTGTGTACATAGCATCTTA
>NW_020958186.1:22738-23815 GCF_003031625.1 Empidonax traillii | reverse complement strand
TCGCTCAGAGCGCGGAGCTGTCTTTCACCCCCCTGCGGTTGAGACCCGTCCAGACGGTTGCTCGGGGCGCGGGGGCCAGCTCTTTCGCTTTCCCGTGCTTCGGTCGGGACCGACATTCATGCACGCTGAACCGTGGCGTGCTGGGTTCATCAGAATCTTTCTACTTTTTGCACGCCATTCCTTTTTCTGCGAAAATGCAAGAAATAAACTATATGCTGCTTCCCTTTCCATATCTGATGCGAGCTCGCTGCAGCCTTTTACAGGGTTCGGCAGCACGTAGGCAGAGCCTGTCTGTACAGCACTCTGGGTCCGAGACGCTTTTATTCCGAAGCCGTCTTTTGTGACCGACTCCCGCTGCCTGGAGTCCCACTCTAATCCATCCTCACCGTGGTTTCGGACGTCAGGGTATCACGTCGGGGGGTCACCATTTGTGGGGACGGAGGAATACACAACGACCTCACAATCAATAAGCGCGTTCGATTTATTATCTATAAGGCAGTCATTTTATAACATGTGTAATAAGCTCATACATATTGCAAAAGCTAAGCTCAGGATTGGTTGGCCTTTAATATTGCTTACATACTGCTGAAGTTATGTCTGGAGTTTTAGTTCCTTTTTCTTTATCTTCAGTACCAAATCCTTTTTTTTAGACTCTTGGTTCCCTCCTTGCTACATTCTCTCTGTCACATTCCCGTATTTGCTACATTCTCTGTTACGTCGACAACTTCCAAGGACACCATCCTTCAATGCCCCTTCTCTGTTAACCATTCTTGAGCCACACTATCCAGAGACGCCCCCTCCACAGTCCCTTCAGATGACATAATGGAATGAATTCTCTACAGCTCCCTCCCTTGAATGTAGCCATAAGAGCAATCCTCTGGGTACCTATATCTGCCACCTGAGACAGAAGCCTAATTTGGACCTGCTGACTCACCCCTTGGGACTTCTCATTTCTCCCGAGGTGACAACAGACTAGAGAAACAGTTCAGTTGCTCAGGGTTTTCTTTGCTGTTCCCTGTCTGCAGTGTGTGTCACTTTAGGTGCTTCTTTAGTTGTGGGAAATAAATAAAACAGCAG
>NW_020958186.1:15572-17212 GCF_003031625.1 Empidonax traillii | reverse complement strand
GCTGCTTCAAGACCACGTCTTTCCTCACTGCAGGTCTCAGCTGATGTGGGCTGTGCTAGGCCAGGGCTGGGAGCTGCTGGTGCTGGGAGAGGGAAGGGGAGAGAAGGTGTTGTGCAGAGAGAGGCTGGCACTTGGCTGAGGAGGCTGGTGGGCTTTGGGCTGGGCAGTGGGATGTGGGGCAGGAGGTGCTTTGTCTGCAGGGGGGCTGTGTGCAGGGCTGTTTCTCATGTGTGCCCGCTTTGTGTTTCTCTGTCGTCTCTTCCAGGTGCCCTTTTGAGCTACAAGACATGTCTCGCTGCCAGCCCTGCAACCCTTGCTGCCAGCCCTGCGGGCCCACCCCGCTGGCCAACAGCTGCAATGAGTGCTGTGTCAGGCAGTGCCAGGACTCCCATGTTGCCATCCAGCCCTCTGCTGTGGTGGTGACCCTGCCTGGGCCCATCCTCAGCTCCTTCCCACAGAACACCGCCGTGGGATCCTCCACCTCCGCTGCCGTTGGCAGCATCCTCAGCTGTGAGGGAGTGCCCATCAACTCCGGGGGCTTTGACCTCTCCTGCATCACCAGATGCTACCCTCGCAGATGTGGGCCCTGCTAAAGCTTCTGGCAATGTCCTGGGCCAGGAACCTGCAAGATCTGACAGCATGGTGCCAGGCAGGAGATAGAGCTTTAGGACATTGTGTTTAGAGCTTCATGATGTTATTTTTTTTTTCCACTCTTTCATCTCCTTCCTTTGCCTTCTGTGCCTTCCCAGGCCAGCCAAGCATGAGCTGCTGCCCTCCCTCCCTCTGAAGGGCAGACACCCTTCAGGAGCTCCACTGCATCTTTGCAGCTGCTCTTTGTGCTCTCTGTGATCCACCTTCTTTTCTTCATTATGCTCATTAAATTTTTTGTGCATCCAAGCCTGGTCCTCAGAGTCCTCCTTTTATTCTGTGCATTTTTTCCAGTATGTTCTGTGTAAAAGTTGCAGAAAGCAGAGTGTGGGTCTCCCTGCATGGATTTCAGTTTGTGTTTTTTGCCCTTGCAGCTCTCAAAAAGATCCCTGGCTTTTCCTTAACCAAAGATCTTTAGGGACACCACGGGTCTAAAGGGTGGTAGAAATGGGAAAGAGAAACAACAATGTCAAGGGAAAGCCCACAATCTCATCTCTTCCTTTTGCTCCCCTCCAATAGCCTGTTCAGGGTCTACAAGCAGTACACGTCATCAATGGCAGAAGACACCCATACCTCTTACAGTGCCTCAGCTCCTGGCTGGGCCCAGCTGCTGTCCAGACATCCAGGGCTGAGACAACTCTCAGGTTTGGATCAGTCTCTGCCATGATCAGGCTACTCAGTGCAGTCTCCATTCCTTGAACCCAACACCCCCAGGGGCAACTGGAACTCCAGCAGAGCAACCAGTGCCCAAAGAGCCTCTTTCTGGCCACCACACCTGCAGGCACAGGCAGAGGGTGACTGGGCATATCATGCACAGAGCATCCCCACAGCCACTTAGGCTCTCTGCTAGTCAGCTATCCCTTGATTCCTCATGCATTTTTTTCAGGTGTCCATCTATTATGAACTGGAGCAAACAACTTTTTGCTTCATCATTAATTCCCATATTTGGGTATGGTTTTCAGAGGCATCTTCTTACACCTTTGACATCAGCC
>NW_020958186.1:10795-12728 GCF_003031625.1 Empidonax traillii | reverse complement strand
CCTGCTCTGCGGGCCTGCTTGGGCCTGGCTGGGCCACGGAGGAGCGGCAGGAGCAGCGCCTGGGGTGGTGTGAGCTGGGGGGGTCCGGGCTGGTGAGTGGGTGCAGGCAGAGGGCTGGGGTTCCCCGCACCCTGCCGTGCTCCCCCGAGGTGGCAGTGATTGGTTTCCCTTTCTTTCTCTCCCCAGTTATGGTGCAGGGTGAGCGGCAGCAAAACCCCGGGGTTGTTCCAGGCTCGGTGCAACGAGGCAGCTCCTCCCTGCTGTGCTGCTTTCCCAGCGAGGCAGGAACAGTTCTGGCCGTGAGGAGAAACCCCAGGGCAACTGGGACACACGGCAAGAGCCTCTCTCAAACTTCCCATGCCTGGTGGGCAGACTGGCCCCTTCAGATGACATAATGGAATGAACTCTCTACAACTCCCTCCCTTGAATGTAGCCATAAGAGCAATCCTCTGGGTACCTGTATCTGCCACCCGAGATAGAAGCCTAATTTGGACCTGCTGACTCACCCCTTGGGACTTCTCATTTCTCCCGAGGTGACAACAGACTAGAGAAACAGTTCAGTTGCTCAGGGTTTTCTTTGCTGTTCCCTGTCTGCAGTGTGTGTCACTTTAGGTGCTTCTTTAGTTGTGGGAAATAAATAAAACAGCAGCCAAGCACATCCCATTTTCTTTCGGGTGTGGATATGTGTGTTAGTCCCTGGGAATCCCATGGGCACACTGAAGGGCAGGGCTGTGCAGAAAGGCTTGTAGTGGTGGGACAAAGAGAAAAGGGTTTAAACTGACAGTTGGCAAGTTTAGATGAAATATTAGGAAGAAGTTCTTCCCTGTGAGGGTGGGGAGGCACTGGCACAGGTTGCATGGAGAGCTTAGGGATGCTCCATCCATTCAGGTGTCCCGAGCAGGTTGTATGGGGCTTGGAGCAGCCTGCTCTAGTGAAAAGTGTCCATGCCATTGGCAGGAGGGTGGGATTAGATGATAAACATGATCCATTCTATTCCAAACCATTCTACCACCCTCGGATGTGTGGGCTGTCCATGAGAGACCACTTTGGTTCCCCAGGGTCTGTCTTCCTTAGGCTGCTGCTCTTGGGCACTGCTTTGGTCAAAGGTTTCAGTCAGGAAGACACTGATGGACAGACATCCATACATGGGGGAATGGTTTCAATTAATAGTGAAGCCAGAAGTCATTTGCACAAACTCAGCCCAAAGTCCTTTTCCACTGCATAGCCTGAGCGTGGCTGATCCCAGTCCCAAGGTGGAATTATGTCCGGTTCTGTGTTGTGTTTTCTGTGCAGGTGTAGTTCCGTAGGGTGGGGGTCTTATTCGCGGGCTGGGGTCTTCCATGATGAAGGCTCAAAGTCTTCCTCTGTGTTTGTGACATGACCATGTGTTTTGGGGCATGCACAGTAAAAGGTATTTTCCTCCCTTCCGTGTTTTATCAACACTCGTTTATCATCTTTGACTCTCTTATTTCCAGAAAAGCAGATCCGTACCTCAGGCTTTCTAGGATTAGGTTTATCGCTGAGTTATGTTAGTTATGCGTACAAAGCTTAGTTAATTTATTACAATCCTCACGCCCTGCATGTCTGCACAGAGGCTTTGCCTGCCTGTGCTGAGGGACAGTAGCAAGTACATATCTCATCTGCTTGTGCTCCTGTGGGATGGGCATTGACCCCAGAGTGGGTAATGGAGGGGAGGAAAAGGTGGAGGAGGAGGTCATGGACTGTCTTCCAGAAGTGTTCTTTTCCTTCCCCACTCGTGATACCCTTTAGTTCCAGTGTCTCCCTAATGGCCTTTGTCTGTAAGCAGTCAGGGATGTGTAGGACAGCTCCAACACTAAATGCCCAAAGTAAAGGAAAATGCACTGCAGGGATTTCCAAGGTCTCTCTTTTTGTCCCACATGTTCCCTGAGCACACTGCAAGAGTTGCCACAGG
>NW_020958186.1:7262-9315 GCF_003031625.1 Empidonax traillii | reverse complement strand
CTCTGCACAACACCTTCTCTCCCCTTCCCTCTCCCAGCACCAGCAGCTCCCAGCCCTGGCCTAGCACAGCCCACATCAGCTGAGACCTGCAGTGAGGAAAGACGTGGTCTTGAAGCAGCAGCAGGAGGAGAAGAGGCTTCCCACTCACCTGATTCCCGAGGAGGAGAAGGAGGTGAGAGAAGTGGATGAAGGAGCAGAGACTTGGGGTGCCTTTTATAGCAGTCCTGCCCTGCCTCAGGCCCACAGGCACCTTTGTGGGAGTAATTATTTTCTTACCAGCTCATGCCAGTTGTGAACCATCCCAGCTAATGGTCGGGGCTGTGTCCTGGTTTCCTGCACTGCTGCCCTTTCATTTCCTGCACATGCCACGTGCTTTCCTTTATGAAGGGGCATTTCTCTAAGTGCCAGGATTAGAGGCTCAAGGATTTTCATGCAGAAAGACGTCATCAGAGGTAGCAGGTTAAGATGAAGGGCAGTTGGCATCAGTTGAGGGCAGGTGATTTGCCCTGAGGTCATTCCTGTGGTCTTGTCTTTGGCAAAGTTGTCAGGAAATGGGCACTGCTCTTGTACTTCTGGTACACGTGCCCAGGGACTGCCATGAGAGGGGACATGACACATCCTTTTCTTTTGCTTCCACCCCTTCTCTGTGCTGGTCACTCCTGCACTCAGGTGACCTTCTGCTGGGGGTCGTTTGAACATATTGCCACTCTAAGTGTCACCTCAGAACAGTGCACTGGGTCATTCATCTCACCCCTCCTCTGTGCCCTCTCTGGGTCCTGTGTCCTTCCCTGGTGTGCTGGTGTCCTGCTCTGCCAGGGTGGTCCTCTGCATCTCCTCAGCAGAGCCTTGATGTTTAGTGGCTACAGGCCAGTGATCAGCAGTCCAGTTTCAGAGCCTGCTCTTCGCTCTGGATGAGATGGAGCCTTGGTGAGTCGAGCAGGAAGGTGCTGGATGTCAAGATGTTTGACCTAGAGGGGAGGAAAGAGGAGGGCCAGCACATGCAAGGCCAAGAGCTTAGAGATGGGTCAATGCTGGGACTGAGTGCTGTGGGATTTGGCATCCATGGCCAAGTGTTCTGACCCTTCCATGAGCACATTCTCTCATTATTGGTTAGAGGTGCTGCCCTCCTGTTGGAACTGAAGAGCTGTGCCTGGTCTCTGTTCGACGGGGAGACTCAATTGCTCTGTGCATGGGGTGAGGAATAAAGGCCATGCCCACCATCACTCTTTACTTCTCTGGAAAGGGATCAGGGTGTTTTCTCCAAATTTGCATCTTTTGGCCTATCTGTAGGGTAAGACAGCATTGTCTCAGGAATGCATCAAACCTCAAAGGGACAGTTTTCCTTCCATTCCCTCGTCAAGCTGGTTCCCCCGAACACAAAACAACAGCTGTGAGTCCTTCACTTGACAATATGGTGAATTAATTTCATGTTTTATGAATGAATGATTTTCTGTGGATGCTTTGTGAGTGTCCCAGCATAGCTCAGCTCCTTTGGGCACAGACAATGCTCTCAACCAGCCTTCTCACCTCTCCCCAATCTCACATGATGAAATCTCCACCCGTGGATAATCTAATAGCTGGACACCAGATTATTTACTCTGGAAAACAGGAAACTCAGGGGAGAACTTATCACTCTGTCATTACTGGAAAAAAGTTGTAGCGAGCTGGGTGTTGTTGGGTGTTGGAGGGTGAAAGAAGGAAACAAAGTCCATCATCTCCTACTTGTGCACTCCTGGCCACTCACGTGGCATTCTTGGGCCATGAAGGCAAGAAGCACAAAAGGGGTGCCCATTTTCTATCAAATTTTTCCAAAAATAATCCACACATAAATGACTCAGAAGAGCATCAGATGTAAACAAGAGACGCCACCAGTCTTGATCTGAGCCTTCTGCCTGTGCTGACGTCTTTCTGCCCTGCAAATCCTTGAACCACTCATCCAGGCATCTTCCAGAAGCTTTCATATAGGAAGGTATGTGGAATTAGGCAGGAAATGAAAAGGCAGCATTGCAGGAAACCAGGACACAGCCCAACCATTAGCTGGGATGGTTCACAA
>NW_020958186.1:3592-4821 GCF_003031625.1 Empidonax traillii | reverse complement strand
ACCCTGCTCGTGCTCCTCTGCCCTGGCTCACCCAGTGCTCTGAGGCAGGGCCAGCCCCAGCTCTGTTCACACCCCAGTGCTTCTCACTTCCTGGCCAGGGTCTGCCCGGTCTTCCAAGAGTCTCTGGCCATGGCAGATCTGTCCTCCAACAGACCTTGCACTCCACTGGGAACCACCTGGGAACACTGAAGGGAGGGCTATGCAGAAGGGCCTGTAGTGGTGGGACACAGGGGAATGGGCTTAAACTGATAGATGGCAAGTTTAGATGAAATCTAAGGAAGAAATTCTTCCCTATAAGGGTGGGGAGGCACTGGCACAGGTTTTATGGAGAGCTTAGGGATGCTCCATCCATTCAGGCGTCCTGAGCAGGTTGGATGGGGCTTGGAGCAGCCTGCTCTAGTGAAAAGTTTCCATGCCCTTGGAAGAAGGTTGGTATTAGATGATCCATTCAGTGCAATCTATCCCAAACCATTCTACGAGCCTCTGATCTCTGGGTTGTCCATTGCAGAAAAGTTTTGTTCCCCCGGGTCTGTCTTCCTTAGGCTGCTGCTCTTGGGCACTGCTTTGGTCAAAGGTTTCAGTTAGGAAGACACTGATGGACAGACATCCATACATGGGAGGACTGTTTTCAATTAATAGCGAAGCCAGAAGTCATTTGCACAAACTCAGCCCAAAGTCATTTTCCACTGCATAGCCAGAGCATGACTGATCCCAGTCCCAAGGTGGGATTATCTCAGCCCTGCATGTCTGCCCGGAGGCTTTGCCTGCCTGTGCTGAGGGACAGTAACAGGTACATATCTCATCTGCATGTGCTCCTGTGGGATGGGCATGGACCCCAGAGTGGGTAATGGAGGGGAGGAAAAGGTGGAGGAGGAGGTCATGGACTGTCTTCAAGAAGTGTTCTTTTCCTTCCCCACTCGTGATACCCTTTAGTTCCAGTGTCTCCCTAATGGCCTTTGTCTGTAAGCAGTCAGGGATGTGTAGGACAGCTCCAACACTAAATGCCCAAAGTAAAGGAAAATGCACTGCAGGGATTTCCGAGGTCTCTCTTTTTGTCCCACATGTTCCCTGAGCACACTGCAAGAGTTGCCACAGGATAAAGGAGGACTCAGAGGAACAAGCTTGGATGCACAACAGATTTATTGAGTCTGAAGGAGAAAAGGAGGTGGCTCCCAGAGAGCCCCAGGAGCAGCCACTAAGATGCAGTGGAGCTCGTGCAGGGTGTCCAT
>NW_020958186.1:0-2308 GCF_003031625.1 Empidonax traillii | reverse complement strand
TCCCACTGCCCAGCCCAAAGCCCACCAGCCTCCTCAGCCAAGTGCCAGCCTCTCTCTGCACAACACCTTCTCTCCCCTTCCCTCTCCCAGCACCAGCAGCTCCCAGCCCTGGCCTAGCACAGCCCACATCAGCTGAGACCTGCAGTGAGGAAAGACGTGGTCTTGAAGCAGCAGCAGGAGGAGAAGAGGCTTCCCACTCACCTGATTCCTGAGGAGGAGAAGGAGGTGAGAGAAGTGGATGAGAGAGCAGAGACTTGGGCTGCCTTTTATAGCAGTCCTGCCCTGCCTCAGGCCCACAGGCACCTTTGTGGGAGTAATTATTTTCTGACCAGCTCATGCCAGTTGTGAACCATCCCAGCTAATGGTCGGGGCTGTGTCCTGGTTTCCTGCACTGCTGCCCTTTCATTTCCTGCACATGCCACGTGCTTTCCTTTATGAAGGGGCATTTCTCTAAGTGCCAGGATTAGAGGCTCGAGGATTTTCATGCAGAAAGACGTCATCAGAGGTAGCAGGTTAAGATGAAGGGCAGTTGGCATCAGTTGAGGGCAGGTGATTTGCCCTGAGGTCATTCCTGTGGTCTTGTCTTTGGCAAAGTTGTCAGGAAATGGGCACTGCTCTTGTACTTCTGGTACACGTGCCCAGGGACTGCCATGAGAGGGGACATGACACATCCTTTTCTTTTGCTTCCAACCCTTCTCTGTGCTGGTCACTCCTGCACTCAGGTGGCTTTCTGCTGGGTGTCGTTTGAACATATTGCTACCCTAAGTGTCCCCTCAGAACAGTGCACTGGGTCATTCATCTCACCCCTCCTCTGTGCCCTCTCTGGGTCCTCTGTCCTTCCCTGGTGTGCTGGTGTCCTGCTCTGCCAGGGTGGTCCTCTGCATCTCCTCAGCAGAACCTTGATGTTTAGTGGCTACAGGCCAGTGATGAACAGCCCAGTTTCAGAGCCTGCTCTTCGCTCTGGATGAGATGGAGCCTTGGTGAGTCGAGCAGGAAGGTGCTGGATGTCAAGATGTTTGACCTAGAGGGGAGGAAAGAGGAGGGCCAGCACATGCAAGGCCAAGAGCTTAGAGATGGGTCAATGCTGGGACTGAGTGCAGTGGGATTTGGCATCCATGGCCAAGTGTTCTGACCCTTCCATGAGCACATTCTCTCATTATTGGTTAGAGGTGCTGCCCTCCTGTTGGAACTGAAGAGCCGTGCCTGGTCTCTGTTCAACGGGGAGACTCAATTGCTCTGTGCATGGGGTGAGGAAGAAAGGCCATGCCCACCATCACTCTTTACTTCTCTGGAAAAGGATCAGAGTGTTTTCTCCAAATTTGCATCTTTTGGCCTATCTGTAGGGTAAGGCAGCATTGTCTCAGGAATGCATCAAACCTCAAAGGGACAGTTTTCCATCCATTCCCTCGTCAAGCTGGTTCCCCCGAACACAAAACAACAGCTGTGAGTCCTTCACTTGACAATATGGTGAATTAATTTCATGTTTTATGAATGAATGATTTTCTGTGGAGGCTTTGTGAGTGTCCCAGCATAGCTCAGCTCCTTTGGGCACAGACAATGCTCTCAACCAGCCTTCTCACCTCTCCCCAATCTCACATGATGAAATCTCCACGCGTGGATAATCTAACAGCTGGACACCAGATTTATTTACTCGGGAAAACAGGAAACTCAGGGGAGAACTTATCACTCTGTCATTACTGGAAAAAGATTGTAGTGAGGTTGGTGTTGTTGGGTGTTGGAGGGTGAAAGAAGGAAACAAAGTCCATCATCTCCCACTTGTGCACTCCTGGCCACTCACGTGGCATTCTTGGGCCATGAAGGCAAGAAGCACAAAAGGGGTGCCCATTTTCTATCAAATTTTTCCAAAAATAATCCACACATAAATGACTCAGAAGAGCATCAAATGTAAACAAGAGATGCCACCAGTCTTGATCTGAGCCTTCTGCCTGTGCTGACATTTTTCTGCCCTGCAAATCCTTGAACCACTCATCCAGGCATCTTCCAGAAGCTTTCATACAGAAAGGCACGTGGAATTAGGCAGGAAATGAAAAGGCAGCATTGCAGGAAACCAGGACACAGCCCCTACCATTAGCTGGGATGGTTCACAATTGGCAGGAGCTGGTCAGAAAATTATGACTTCCCCAAAGGTGCCTGTGGGCCTGAGGCAGGGCAGGACTGCTATAAAAGGCAGCCCAAGTCTCTGCTCTCTCATCCACTTCTCTCACCTCCTCCTCCTCGGGAATCAGGTGAGTGGGAAGCCTCTTCTCCTCCTGCTGCTGCTTCAAGACCACGTCTTTCCTCACTGCAG
>NW_020958185.1:31055-32648 GCF_003031625.1 Empidonax traillii | reverse complement strand
CATCCCATCCCATCCCATCCCATCCCTGGGGACACGGGCAGGGCTGGCTGGGATCAGGGGGATTTTTCCAAGCTAAAGAATTCCCTGGGCACATCCCCGAGGCTGCCAGGGTTCAGGGAGCGCTTGGACAAGGCTCTCTCAGGGACAGGGGGGGATTTTGGGATGTCCTGAGCGGGGCCAGGAGCTGGGTGGGTGATCCTTGGGGGGTCCCTTCCCACTCGGGGCATTCCATGGCTCCACAAAAAGGCCGGGATGCCTCGGGAAGCAAAGGCTGCTGTGCCTTCCCTGCTGCAGGGGCAACCAAACCTCTCACCAGGAGAGTCTTCTGGAGGCAGCAGAGATCCATGGGATTCCCTGGAACCCATCCTGGCCTCATCCCACACTGCTGAGCAACCCTGGATTGTCTGGGAGCAGGGAAAGGGCCTTTCCCTTTGGGAGGGAATTCCGCCTGTTCCCGCTGGATGGAGCGGGATGGGGATTGACTGCGGCTCCCCCAGGGAATTCCCCCTGCTTGGACACTGCCAGGGATCCAGGGGCAGCCACAGCTTCTCTGGGAATTCCAGCCCAGCCCCTCCCCACCCTCCCAGCCAGGAATCCCTTCCCAATATCCCCCCTAACCCTGGGCAGCCATTCCCTGGGTGCTGTGAGCAGGAAGGTCCCAGCTGTGCCCTAAAGGGTGTTAAAGGATGCCCAGGCCTGGCCTAACCCCTAATCCCAGTCTCCCCAGTCTCCAGGGGGCTATTCCTGGTTTTCCCCCTCCTCCCTCAGGCTCCCTTGGCTGAGCTCCAGCTCTCCCAGGCCCGGGCTGGGTTTTATGGCCCTAAATTGGGCAGTTGGGATTTGGGGCTCTGTGGTTTCCATGAGGGGCTCCAGCTGTTCCCAGATGGGATGCAGAGCCCCCCGTGGGCTCCCTGGGCGGGGGGATCAAGGCTGGGGGGGCTTGGATGGGCCCCCAGGGCTGGGAATAACGTGGGACGTGGGATTTGAGCTCCAGGGCTGCTTTTTACGAGCCCAGGCCCTGCCTGCACTGGGTTTATGGGTCATTCCAGAGCTGGAATTCACCCCCACCCTCGTCTGGGGGGGATAACTGGGCCCAGCTGGGATCTCCCAGCCCTGCTCCAGGAGGGGGTTTCATCCTGTGCCCTGCAGGCTCCTTTCTCCAGGGCCTGGAGCTGGGCAGCACTCAGGGAATTGGGGAGTGTCCCAGGTGGGAAGGGACCCACAAGGATCATGGAAGGGGATTTTAGGGATCATCTTATTCCACCCCCACCCCTGCCACGGGCAGGGACACCTCCTGCTGTCCCACATTGCTCCAAATCCTGCCCATCCTGGCCTTGGGCACTGCCAGGGATCCAGGGGCAGCCACAGCTTCCCTGGCTGATCATCCAGCTTTCCCTGGGATCACCCAGGGATCACCCAGGGATCACCCAGGGATCCAGGGGCAGCCACAGCTTCCCTGGGTGATCATCCAGCTTTCCCTGGGATCACCCACCCAGCTCCTGGCCCCGCTCAGGACATCCCAAAATCCCCCCCTGTCCCTGAGAGAGCCTTGTCCAAGCGCTCCCTGAACCCTGGCAGCCTCGGGGATGTGCC
>NW_020958185.1:29743-31034 GCF_003031625.1 Empidonax traillii | reverse complement strand
AGCTGAGCCCGGGGCGGGGGGGTCGCGATGGATGAGCGGGTCCCAGACAAAGCCGAGGGGAACAGGAGATCAGCTGGGCTATCAGCCGGGAGATCAGCTGGGCTATCAGCTGGAGGAACAAAGGGACACGGCTCCTCCAGACACCGGGCAATTAACGCCGCCGCCCAGCCCGGGAAACCAGCCCGGGAATCGCACAAAGGGAAGCAAATCCACCGAGGAATCACCTGGAGCCCCGGGACGAGGGGTGGGATCGGCCCCCTCCTCTCCCGGCTGCCCTTCAGCCAACGGGGCTTCAGGAAGGAGGGGAAAATGAGGAATAGCCCACTGGAAACTGGGGAGACTTGACTGAGGGGTTAGGCCGGGTCTAGGAATCCTTTTCCACCCTCTGAGCTCCCAGCTGGGCCCTCCCTGTGATGTTCCTGCTCACAGGGACGCAGGGAATGGCTTCAGACTGGAAAAGGGGAGATTTAGATGGGATATTGGGCAGGGATTCCTGGCTGGGAGGGGCTGGGCTGGAATTCCCAGGGAAGCTGTGGCTGTCCCTGGATCCCTGGGAGTGTCCCAGGCCAGGCTGGATCCCCCTGGGATGGTGGGAGCTGTCCCTGCCCGTGGAAGGGGGTTGGAATGAGATGCTCCTGAAGCCCCTTCCACCCCAAAGCATCCCAGGATTCGGGGCCGTGGTTGAGCCCTGACCCAGCTCCCAGAACTCAAAGCTGTTCCCAGTCCTGGCTCAAACACCACCAAACTTTAATCTCCAGCACGACCTGGAGAGGGGGGGGGGGATGAATCCCTGCCAGAAAAGAGCAGGATAGCTGCAAATGGAGGCTGGAAATAGCTCAGGAAGATGGAATATTAATGACTGCCCCCCCCCCCCAGGGATGGCCCAGTTCTGCTGACTCAGCAGGGCTGCAGAGACCATGCTGGGCTGCCAAAAGGGTCCCAAAATTGCTGCTGGCTCCGTGTCCCCAGTGCCACGGGGTGGGGATGGGGGGCAGGGAAGCAGCCCCTTGTCCCTGGCTGCAAGGGGGGCACAGCAGGGCAGGGGGGGTGTCACCCCCAGGATGATCCCGGTTCTCCAGGTCCCCACGGCAAGGAGAGGGAACCTGGGACACTGCCAGGGATCCAGGGGCAGCCACAGCTTCTCTGGGAATTCCAGCCCAGCCCCTCCCCACCCTCCCAGCCAGGAATCCCTTCCCAATCTCCCCCCTAACCCTGGGCAGCCATTCCCTGGGTGCTGTCCCTCCAGCCCTCATCCCAAATCCCTCTCCAGCTCTCCTGGAGCCCCTTCAGG
>NW_020958185.1:24902-27343 GCF_003031625.1 Empidonax traillii | reverse complement strand
CCCTGGGCAGCCATTCCCTGGGTGCTGTCCCTCCAGCCCTCATCCCAAATCCCTCTCCAGCTCTCCTGGAGCCCCTTCAGGCCCTGCAAGGTTCTCCAAGGTCTCCCTGGATCCTTCCCTTCTCCAGGGGAACATTCCCAGCTCTCCCAGCCTGGCTCCAGAGGGGCTCCAGCCCTTGGGAGCATCTCCATGTCCCCTCTGGACTCTCTCCAGCAGCTCCAGGTCCCTCAGGAATGTCAGACCCCAGTTTCTTCCCAATATCCCATCTAAACCTCCCTCTTCCCCCTATTGTTCCGATAATTCCTCCCATTTCAGAGCACAGACCTCACTGCTAATTTAACCTAATCATTTCCACCCCTGCCACTCCCTGGGAAACCCTGGAGCTGCTGTTCCTGAGGCTGGAGTGGTTCCCCACCTCATCCCCAGGGCAGGCAGAGCCAGCTCAGCCCCCGTTACTCAGCAGCTTTTCCCTGCTCTCCGTCATTCCCGAGGTTTGCTCCGTCATTCCCGAGGCCATTCCATGACTCAGCACTTCTCCCAGGCACTTCCCCACCCCCTGGCTGCGGGCAGGGAGCTGCTCCGGGTGACCTTCAGAGGGCCCTTTCCCACCTGAACCACCCCACAAATCCACGTTTTTCCTGAAGCCAGCAGCTAAATGAGCACTCCTATATCCAACAATCAGGAATTCCAGGCCCCCCCCAATCCCACAAATCCACGTTTTTCCTGAAGCCAGCAGCTGACTGAGCACTCCTATATCCAACAATCAGGAATTCCAGGTTGGATGGACCTCGGAGCCCTCTGAAAGCTCCTTCCAGCCCAGCCCATCCCACGGCTCCGTGATTCCAAGCCAAGATTCCCAGGGAATTCTGGCAGCCTCCTGCTCCGGAGGGTCCCTGAAGCAGCAGCAGCAGCACAGCAGGCCCGAGGTCTGAACCCCCCAGATCCACCTTCCCTACAAACAGCGGGGTGGGTGTCGGCTCTGGAGCCCAGGAGGGGAGGGAATAACCTGGAAAATCCCAGAATAACGTGGAATAACGTGGAATAACGTGGAATAACGTGGAATAACCCCAGTGAGGGGGTGCAGAACGACACAAACCCTCAAGAACAGGCAAAAGCTCCTCCAGAAAAACAAGGGGCAGCAAGGGCAGGAGGAGCCCCAGGGGAGGTTTGGGAGCAATCCAGGGGAAGGGAACCCTGAATCCCAGATCCCTGAGGGAAAGGGAGACAGGGGCAATGCCCTGCAAACCCTCCAGGAGAAGGGACGGGGGGCTGGGATCAGCAAGGGGCACCCACATTCCTGGGGGGCAGGTGAAGGGACTGCCCCTCCTCTGGGCCATCTCCAGATAAATTCCTGCCCGGGGGGCCCCTCCCCAGCCCTCAGAGTAATTTAATCCCTCGGTTAATTTTGGTCCTCTCCCCTTTTCGTGTTCCCATTTCCCAGAGGGGCTTCCAACAACCCCCAGTTCCAGCTTTTCCCATTTCAGGAACCGCAAAACCACCCCCTTTTTTTCTCTTTTTGGTGATTAACTAACTGGGTGATTCCTGGAAGGAAGGGGAGCTCCTGGGCTGGGCCAGTGGCCAGAGCTCATCCCAGAGCTGCTCCCTGCACTCCATCTAGTGGTTCCCAGCCTCCTGCTAATTAATGACTCCCCCTAACGAGGAGGAACAGCCCACGTGGATCCTTCCTGAGGGGGGATGAGCCCCGGGGATTCATCCCAGCAGCTTCCACGGCTTCCCTGGGAATTCCAGCCCAGCCCCTCCCAGGGAAGGATTTCTTAACCCCTTCCCACTTCCCTGCCTCATCCAGGCACTGCACGTTCTGGGGAGTTAAACAGGGAAAAGAGCTCCAAAACCCCATTTACAGGGGGAAATCAGGCACCCACAGCCCCAAATCCTCCCCTGGGAGGGTGGGGAGGGGCTGGGATGGAATTCCCAGGGAAGCTGAGGCTGCCCCATCCCTGGGAGTGTCCCAGGTCTCGAGCCCTGAGGGGCAGGGACAGCACCCTGGGCACCTTCACTGGGCAGGAACTGGGGTTTAATGGGAGCCCCCAGTTTGAATCCCAACCCACCAGCAAACCCTTATGGGGAGGATTATCCATCACAAATCCATCTGGGAATGAGGAGGAAGGAGCAGGAGCACAGCACTGGGAGGGCAGAGTTATCCCAAACCCTTGTGGGGGGAGGATTATCCATCAGAAATCCATCTGGGAATGAGGAGGAAGGAGCAGGAGCACAGCACTGGGAGGGCAGAGTTATCCCAAACCCTTATGGGGGAGGATTATCCATCAGAAATCCATCTGGGAACGAGGAGGAAGGAGCAGGAGCACAGCACTGGGAGGGCAGAGTTATCCCAAACCCTTGGGAGGGGGGTACAATCCATCAGAAATCCATCTGGGAATGAGGAGGAAGGAGCAGGAGCACAGCACTGGGAGGGCAGAGTT
>NW_020958185.1:18080-21376 GCF_003031625.1 Empidonax traillii | reverse complement strand
TCATCCCCAGGATCATCCCCCTGGATCATCCCCCTGGATCATCCCCCTGGATCATCCCCCAGGATCATCCACCAGGATCATCCCCCTGGATCATCCCCCTGGATCATCCCCCAGGAACAACGGGGAGAGGGACCTGAGCAACCCCTGATCCACCAGGATCATCCACCAGGATCATCCACCTGGATCATCCACCAGGATCATCCACCTGGATCATCCACCTGGATCATCCACCTGGATCATCCCCCTGGATCATCCCCCAGGATCATCCAGCAGGAACAACGGGGACAGGGACCTGAGCAACCCCTGATCCACCAGGAACATCCCCCTGGATCATCCCCCTGGATCATCCACCTGGATCATCCACCTGGATCATCCACCAGGATCATCCACCAGGATCATCCCCCTGGATCATCCCCCTGGATCATCCACCAGGAACAACGGGGAGAGGGACCTGAGCAACCCCTGATCCACCTGGATCATCCACCAGGATCATCCACCTGGATCATCCCCCAGGATCATCCACCTGGATCATCCACCAGGATCATCCACCTGGATCATCCCCCAGGATCATCCACCTGGATCATCCCCCTGGATCATCCCCCAGGATCATCCCCCAGGAACAACGGGGACAGGGACCTGAGTAACCCCTGATCCGGCCCTGCCAGAGGGATCAATCATCCTGCCAGGGGAGATCATCCTGCCAGGGGGGGATCAATCATCCTGCCAGGGGGGATCAATCATCCTGCCAGGGTGGGGATCATCCCCCAGGGACTGCACAGGCCCCAAAACCCCTCCCAGCCCTGCAGTTTTGGGGTTTTTTTGGGAGCTGTTCCCATGGGAGCGTGGACAGGGGCTCGGCTCCTCATCCCAGCCAAGCCAAGCCCTGGGGTTAAATCCCAAATCCCAGCTCCCTGCAGCCATCCCAGGGGAATTCCCTGGTGCCTGTCCCACCAAAGGGCAGGAGCTGGACCACCCAGAGAGGAGGAAAAAAAGGGAATTCCAGGACACCTGGGTTGGCATCAGGAGCATCCCTGGCTCATCCTACGATGGCTCTTCGCTCCCTTTCATCTCCAGCCAGGTCTCCCCAATCTGTTCTCCAGGCTGGGAATATTTGGGGATGGATGGCCCTGTGCTTCAAGTCGTGCCAGGGCAGCTTTATTTGGGATATTGGGGGAAAAAAATCCCTGCTGGGAAGGGCTGGCCAGCCCTTCCCAGCAGGGATTTTTTCCCCCCAATATCCCAAATAAAGCTGCTTTTTTTTTTTTTTGGGGGGGGGGGATGCTGGGGGGGCTGGGACCCCTTCCAGGGGTATTAATCGGGTATTAATCACCCATCTGGATAAAACCATGGAATTGCCGGGGCTGGAAAAGCCCTCGGAGTCCCCCCAGCCCTGCCCGTGTCCCCAAGTGTCACCTCCCCAGGGATGGTCAATGATCCCTCCCAGGGATGGGGATCCAGGGCTGGGCAGCCCCTTCCCAGCAGGGATTTATATCCCAAATATCCCAAATAAAGCTCCCCTGGCACAGCTTGGGGCCGTTTCCCCTTGTCCTGTCCCTGTTCCCCGGGAGCAGAGACAGCCAGGGATGATGGGATGGGATAATGGGATGGGAATGATGGGATGGGATGGGATGGGGATGGGATAATGGGATGGGGATGGGATGGGATGGGGATGGGATGGGATCATCCCCCTCTCCACAGCACCCTGGAGAGAGGTGGAATCTGGGACACCAACACCAGGACAGGGATTTGTAAGGGGAAGGGAAAACTGGCTGTGCTGGGATCCTCCAGAGCAGAGGGAAAAGGGAAGGAATCTCCTGAGCCTGGGAAAAAAGGCAGGGAATTCCCTAAGCTGGAAAGAGGCAGGGAATTCCTTAAGCTGGAAAGAGGCAGGGAATTCCCTAAGCTGGAAAGAGGCAGGGAATTCCTTAAGCTGGAAAGAGGCAGGGAATTCCTGAAACCCAAAGGAGAGAAAGGCAGGGAATGTCCTTAAAGCCAGCAAAAGGCAGGGAATTCCCTGACCTAAAAAAAAAAGAAAAAAAAAAGGCAGGGAATGTCCCTAAAACCTGGAACAGGGCAGGGAAGTCCTTAAACCCAGAGAAAAAAAAGGCAGGGAATTCCTCTAAACCCAGAAAAATGCAGGGAATTCCTTTAAACCCAGAGAAGTGCAGGGAATCCCTTGAACCCACCAAAAGGCAGGGAATTCCCTAAGCTAGAAAGGAAGCAGGGAATTCCCTAAATAGAGAAAAAGGCAGAGAATGTCCCTAAACCAGGACAAGGCAGGGAATTCCCAAATCCCACAAAAAGCCAAGGAATAATCCCTTTTTTTTGGGTCAAAGCCTCAGTGCCTGAGGCCGAGGGAATTCCCTGGGCAGGGGAAGGACTGAAAGGGCCCTGGGGGGGGGATGAGCAGGAGGATCCACTTTTCCACTGATTTCCATGGTTATTGTGGGAATCCCGTGGATTTTCCCGCTCCCTGGATCAGCCAGGGCAGGGACCGGACGGGATTTCAGATCCTTTCCCACCCAACCCCTTCCAGGATCCCACAGGAAGCACCAGCTGGTCTGGAAGGTGAGGAAAACACACCTGGATCCCTTGGGAAACCTGCCTGCCCTCCAGCTCTGCCTGGAGGGGAGGGAGAAGCTCCAAAAGCCGAGGGAATTCAGGGAAGAAAAGGATTCCCAAGGATTCCCAAATCCAACCTGACCCCCCTTCCCTGGCACTGCGGATTTTCCAAAGCCTTTCCTGCCCCTTTCCCTCCCCCCTCAGGTTGATTTTCCCGCTTCCTCCCGGCTCAAAAGCACCTGGGAGCTCCTTTTCCCAGATCCTGGATCCCCCCTCGGCTCCTCCTTCCCACCCAGCTGTGCCCAAACCAACCCCCTGGGTGGGAATTCCCAAGGGAAGGGGTGGAAGGGCCGGGAATCCCCCCCGGGCACCACCAGCCCCACGATCCAAGGGAGCTTGGAAAGATCCTTTGGGAAATGGGGAGGTGCAAAGGGTCTGGGGAGAGCAAAGGGGATTTATGGAATCCTGGAATGGTTTGGGGTGGGAGGGAGCTCCAGGATCGTCTCATTCCATCCCCAGGATCATCTCCCACCATCCCAGGGGGGTCCAGCCTGGCCTGGGACACTCCCAGGGATCCACTCTGGGAATTCCATCCCAGCCAGGAATCCCTTCCCAATCTCCCCCCTAACCCTGGGCAGCCATTCCCTGGGTGCTGTCCCTCCAGCCCTCATCCCAAATCCCTCTCCAGCTCTCCTGGAGCCCCTTCAGGCCCTGCAAGGTTCTCCAAGGTCTCC
>NW_020958185.1:14909-16553 GCF_003031625.1 Empidonax traillii | reverse complement strand
TATTTTAAAGGGGGTTTTAAGCGGGAATCGCCAGGGCCTCGGCACCGGGGCCCAGGCCCGGCAGCGGGCGTTCGCCCGCTGCCGAGCCGGGCCCCGGGGCCTCGGCCTTTTTTAGGAGGAATTTGGGGTTTGGGACACACTCACGGGGCTCCAGCAGATGAGGGAGTCGGTGTCGGGGTCCTCCACGAGCGTCCACAGCTTGGTGAGGAAGGCGGGCACGTTGCTGGCTCCGCCGCAGCCTCCTCCTCCTCCTCCTCCTCCTCCTCCTCCACCGGGGCCCGCTCCCCCCGCCACGCCTTCCATGGTGTGTCTGTGTGTGGGGGGGTGTTGTTTTGGGGTGAATCCGAGGGGTTTTAGGGGCGTTAAAAGGGGTGAAAAGAAGCGGAGGGGCCCGCGGGGCGCGGCATGGCCGCCGCCATCTTGGACGGGGGGGGGAGAGCGGTGTGAGGGGAGAGGGGCGGGGCCGCGGGTGAGACCACGCCCAGTTTAAGGGGCGGGGCTACTGCGGAGGGTACGCCCCCATAGCAAGGAGGACACGCCCCCTGCCCTTATTTGGGGTGTGTGGGCGTGGCTTAAAGGCAAGGACACGCCCCCTTTCCTTATCCGGCCGTGCCCCCTCTTTGAATTCCGAACAGATGGGCGGGGCTTCAACAAGGAAACGCCCCCCGGGGGCAAGGGCCACGCCCACCGCTGCAGGAAGACACGCCCACTGCTGATTACTGGCAGATCCCGAGTGTAGCCCTGGCCACGCCCCTTTTCCGACTGGCCACACCTCCTGACTGGTCTGGCCGTGCTGCCCAGACACAACCGAGAGAATGTGGGCGGGGTTATCATAAATGACACCCACTTCTGACAAGACACGCCCCCTCATTAATATTGACACGACCACCAATCCACGCCCCCCCGGCCTGTTGTTGGCACTGCCTGGGCCGGGCTCTCTCAGGGAACGCCCCTCAGAGGTGTGACCACGCCCCTTTGCCCCACACGGCCACGCTCCTTCCCATGTTTGGCAGTGCCTGGGCGGGGCTTTCACAAAACCACGCCCACTGCTCAGAAGAGACACCGTATGGGCGGGGTCTCTATAAAGCACGCGCCCCCTCCCCGAACATGGCCACGCCCCTCTCCCTCTGGCGGCCCCGCCCCAGCGTGGCTCGGGCCGCGCGCATGCGCAGAACCCACCGCTGCATCTCCAGGCCGCGCCGCTTTCCCGATCATGGGCGGGGCTCCCGCATGGCCGCGCCCCTTTCCGCCTCGCGCATGCGCAGTGCGGGCTGTGAAGCCGGGCCCGCGCATGCGCATTTTATTTCCTCGCCCCCCGCCGCCTCTCCCGTGTCCCCTTTTCCTCCCCACGCCCCCCGTGTTTTTTTGTGTCCCCCCCCCTTTCATCACCCCGCGCCCCAGGACCCCCAACCCCCCCCGTCCCGCTGTCCGCGGGGGCCGCCGGGGGCGGAAGCGGCGCGCGGGGGGGGCGTGTCGCGGCCCCTGACCCTGCGCACGTGGTGCGGGCCACGCGGGGCCGCGGGACATGGAGCAGGTCCGGGGACACGGGGGGGCTGTTGCCATGGGAACGGGGCTGCGGCCACGCGGGGGGGGGCTCGGCGCCCGGGGGGACACGCGTGACACTGCGGGGGGGACACGGGAACG
>NW_020958185.1:10708-14364 GCF_003031625.1 Empidonax traillii | reverse complement strand
AGCCGGGGGGACACGCGTGGCACTGGGGGGGCTGGCTCGGTCCTGGGTGGGGGACACGGCCGTGGGGAGAGGTCTGGTCGTGGGGGGGACACAACCCTTAGTGTGGGGGGGGATCTCTTGGGATCCGCTCTGGGGGTTCTGATCCGCTCCAGGCCGATTGATCCCAATCCCATTGGGATTCCCAATCGGGACCCTGAGGGCGGGGGGGGGGTCTGGCCCCTCTGAGGGGACCCTCAGCCATGAGGGGGGGGTCAGAGCCAACCCCAGTAAAGGGGCCTGGCAAGGGGGGGGGCCGAGTGGGGGTCTCCACCGCGAGTGGGGGTCCCCACCGTGACCCCCCCACCCCGTTCCCTGGCAGATGAGCCCCCCCGAGGTGAGTGAGGAGCCCACAGACAGCGAGGAGAGCGAGGAAAGCGTCTACTCCGGGCTGGAGGACTCGGGCAGCGACAGCAGCGACCCCCAGGAGGGGGAGGAGGAGGAGGAGGAAGATGAAGATTCTGGCAGTGACTCCCCCCCCAAAACACAAGTAAGGGCTCTGATCCCCCTCCTGCTCCTCTGGGACCCCCAAAATCACAGGCAGGGACAATCCAAGTGCTGATTCCAGCCCTGCTCCTGGGGGGGAGGAGGGGTCTGTGTCTGGGATTGATGCCCCCCCCTCCCCGAGTTGGGAATTGTGAGGGAAAAACAAAATCCAAACTTCCAGGGAGGGCCTGAAGGGGCTCCAGGAGAGCTGGAGAGGGATTTGGGATGAGGGCTGGAGGGACAGCACCCAGGGAATGGCTGCCCAGGGTTAGGGGGGAGATTGGGAAGGGATTCCTGGCTGGGAGGGTGGGGAGGGGCTGGGCTGGAATTCCCAGAATGGATCCCTGTGAGTGTCCCAGGCCAGGCTGGATCCCCCTGGGATGGTGGGAGGTGTCCCTGCCCATGGCTGGGGTGGCACTGGATGATCCTTTAGGTCCCCTCCATCCTGGAATTCCACGATTCCACAGGACTGTGCAGTCAGGAACGTGATGAGCTTTTTTCGGGATACCCAGGGAGATCCAGCTGTGCCTGGGCTGGGAAGCTGGAGAGCTGGGAAGCTGGAGAGCTGGGAAGCTGGAGAGCTGGTGCAGCTCAGCCTGTTCCCCCTCCTTTCCCCTTTTGTGCTTTAATTTGGATTATTCCCAATCCCTACTCCCTCTGAGCTGCTGGAATTCGGGCCAGAGAAGCCCCACCGGTCCATGGGTTGGTTTTCCCCTCTCCCCAGGGATTCCCAGGAGGGTCCTCACCCCCATTCCAGGCGGCAGCTGTGCCGGGGGGGGGGGGGGCAGTTTTTGGGGAGATTTGCAGGGATTTGGTGGATCCAGCATTTCTTTTCTGCCCTCTGGTGGAACGAGCCCTTCCGAGCGGAGCCTCCCGGTTATTCCCGCTGTTCCTGGTTATTCCCCCTGTTCCCAGTGCTGTTCCTGGTTATTCCCAGCTGTTCCCAGTGCTGTTCCCGGTTATTCCCAGCTGTTCCCAGCGCCGTTCCCGGTTGTTCCCAGCTGTTCCCAGCGCTGTTCCCGCTTGTTCCCAGCTGTTCCCACCAGGCTGTTCCTGTCCAGGGGGTCCAGCCTGGCCCTGCCGTCCTGGCTGGGACCCCCAAACCCACCCTGTGGTTCCCAAAGCTCCTCATCAGCTTCCAGCAGGTTGTTTTTTTGGGGAAAAGCGGATTTAGTGTGGGGGTTGTGCCCAGGTGGGCTCTCTGCAGGTGCTCCAGTGAGGGATGTCCCACCTGAGCCCCGTCCTGTTCTCCTGGAGAAGCTTTTGGGAAGGGTTTGGGACGTTCCCCATCCCTGGGGGTGCCAAATCTGCCGAGCCAGGGGGGAAAATCCAGCGGGAATCCCGCCCAGGGAGCCCGGGGGGTGCTGGGCTGAGGGGCTGAGCAGACTGGGAGCAGACTGGGAGCAGACTGGGAGCACTGGGGAGGCTCTGGCAGGCACTGGATCCTCATCCCGGAGCGAGGGAGGGAGGGAGGGAGGGGAAAGGGAAGGGGGGGGAAACCGAGGGAAGGATGGAAACTCAAGCTCCAACAGGACAGCCAAAAGCCTGGAAAAAAACTTATCTGCGACCTTGCCCCCCCTCTCTTTAATTTTTTTTTTTAATAAAGGCCTTTGTTTTTGCAGTAATCCCATCCCCTTGGCCGGGGTTCTCCAGGCCCGGGAGCCGCTCGGAGGCGGGCGGGGATCGCACGGCGAGCGCCTTTCACGGCTCCCCCGGGGCCGGATCTGCCGCTGCTTTTCCGATTATCCCGCCCAATCCCTCCTAAACCCCGGCCCGGCAGGGTCCTGCTGCTCCCTCCCCCGGCCCCTGCTCCCGGAATCTCTTTTCCAGGGAAGGAGCTGGGGCTGTCCGGGCACCCCCAGGATGGTGATCCCTGTCTGAGCATTCCTTCCCTTCCTTCCCCCTCAGGGATCCCAGGATTGTCCCCTCAGGGATCCTGGCATTGTCCCCTGGGGGATCCCGGATTGTCCCCTCAGGGATCCCGGCATTGTCCCCTCAGGGATCCTGACATTGTCCCCTCAGGGATCCCAGCATTGTCCCCTCAGGGATCCTGACATTGTCCCCTCAGGGATCCCGGCATTGTCCCCTCAGGGATCCCGGATTGTCCCCTCAGGGATCCGGCATTGTCCCCTCAGGGATCCCGGATTGTCCCCTCAGGGATCCCGGCATTGTCCCCTCAGGGATCCTGGCATTGTCCCCTGGGGGATCCCGGATTGTCCCCTGGGGGATCCCAGCATTGTCCCCTCAGGGATCCCAGGATTGTCCCCTCAGGGATCCCAGGATTGTCCCCTCAGGGATCCCGGCATTGTCCCCTCGGGGATCCCGGCATTGTCCCCTCAGGGATCTCGGGATTGTCCCCTCAGGGATCCCGGCATTGTCCCCTCAGGGATCCCGGCATTGTCCCCTCAGGGATCCCAGGATTGTCCCCTCAGGGATCCCAGGATTGTCCCCTCAGGGATCCCGGCATTGTCCCCTCAGGGATCCCAGGATTGTCCCCTCAGGGATCCCAGGATTGTCCCCTCAGGGATCCCGGATTGTCCCCTCAGGGATCCCAGGATTGTCCCCTCAGGGATCTCGGGATTGTCCCCTCAGGGATCTCAGGATTGTCCCCCACACCAGCTCCTGGCATGGAAAAAGAACCCACCCTGGGATGTTCCAAGTGCAGCTCCCGGTGATCCTGGTGGGAAATCCGGGATGGAGGTGCCCGGCACAGGCAGATGGTGGGAATGTCTCCATTCTCAGGGCGCTTGGAGAGGGTCAGCCTGGATCCAAAGGTGCTTCCAGAGCCAGCAGTGCCTTTGGATTGGGCAGGGGGGGTCACTGGGGGCCGAATCCAGTCCCAAATGCTTTGGCTGGTGGCTCTGGAGTCAGGGAATCTTGGAATGGGTTGGGATGGAAAGGACGTGAGGAACAACCAGTGCCACCCCTGCCATGGGCAGGGACATCTCCCACCATCCCAGGGGGATCCAGCCTGGCCTGGGACACTCCAGGGATCCAGGGGCAGCCACAGCTTCTCTGGGAATTCCAGCCCAGCCCCTCCCCACCCTCCCAGCCAGGAATCCCTTCCCAATCTCCCCCCTAACCCTGGGCAGCCATTCCCTGGGTGCTGTCCCTCCAGCCCTCATCCCAAATCC
>NW_020958185.1:7323-8727 GCF_003031625.1 Empidonax traillii | reverse complement strand
TCCCTGGTTTCCCAGTCAGTAATTCCATGATTTCCCGGTCAGTAATTCCGTGGTTTCCCAGTCAGTAATTCCATGATTTCCCAGTCAGTAATTCCCTGGTTTCCCAGTCAGTAATTCCATGATTTCCCAGTCAGTAATTCCATGATTTCCCAGTCAGTAATTCCCTGGTTTCCCAGTCAGTAATTCCATGGTTTCCCGGTCAGTAACTCCACGGTTTCCCCAGTAATTCCATGTTTTCCCGGTGTGAGCAGGAGGGCAGGGATGTCTCCGGCAGGGAATGGCTCCAGCAGGGGAGGCTTTTCCAGGTGTTTAGGAGGTGTCTGTGGGGTCACCCCCCCTGCCCTGGGCCCTCCCAGGGAGCCTCTCCCGGGGGTCAGGGGTCGGAAAAAGCTTGGAAAGAGCTTGGGAAGAGCTTGGAAGGAGGCGGTGTGGAAGCTGCCGGGAGGCCTGGGATGCCCCCGGGGCTCGGCTGTTCCAGACAGGCCTTTGCTGATGGCTGGGAAATCAATTTACAGCCCCGGCCCGGGGGGCTGGGGGGGCTGTGGGGGCGTTTGGATCCCGCTCCCGGCCCTGGGAATTCCATTCACCTGGAAGGGCACCGGGAAACCTCATCCCTGAGCGAGCCCGGGGCTGGGAGGAGGCTCCAAGGAGGGGGAATGTTGAGGGCTGTCCCCTCCTCCTGCCCTTCCTGGGAAGGGACAGCAGAGCTGCCCGGGGAAAGGGCTGGAGAGCCAGGGAATGCCGGGAATAACGGGAATGGGGCACCCAGGGAGCGATGGGAGGGGAGGGAGCAGCGGCCTGGAGAGCTCTGGGGCATCCTGGGCCATCCAGAGGGGCTGGGATGGCGGTGCCTGCTGTTTTTAGGGACAAAAACAGTTCCTGGAAAATCCAGAGAGGCTGGGACTGTGGTATTTTTAGGGGTGCCCTGAGGTTCCTGGACGATCCAGGGGGTTCAGGATTGCCGTTCCTGGTGTTTTTAGGGATGCCTTGTGGTTCCTGGATAATCCAGGGGGTCTGGGATTGTGGTGCCTGGTGTTTTTAGGGATGTCCTGTGGTTCCTGGTCAATCCAGAGGGGCTGGGATTGTGGTATTTTTAGGGATGCCCTGAGGTTCCTGGACAATCCAGGGGGTTTAGGATTACCGTTCTTGGTGTTTTTAGGGATACCCTGAGGTTCCTGGTCAATCCAGGGGGTTCCTGGTGTTTTTAGGGATACCCTGAGGTTCCTGGACAATCCAGGGTGTTCAGGATTGCCATTCCTGGTGTTTTTAGGGATACCCTGAGGTTCCTGGTCAATCCAGGGTGTTCCTGGTGTTTTTAGGGATACCCTGAGGTTCCTGGTCAATCCAGGGGGTTCAGGATTGCCATTCCTGGTGTTTTTAGGGATACCCTGAGGTTCCTGGACA
>NW_020958185.1:0-1046 GCF_003031625.1 Empidonax traillii | reverse complement strand
TTTTTTTTTTAACTTCTCTTTTTTTTTTCCCCTTCTTTTTGTTTTTTTTTGAGTTTTTCCTCTCCTTTTTTTCTTTTTGTTTTGTTCCAGTGGCTGCCCCTCTCTCTGAGTGCTGGCTCAGCTCTCATCCCAGCCTGTCCTAAAGGGAGCTGATGTTTCCCTGGGACAGCTCCTGCCCTCCAGGGGGGCTCATCCAGCCCCATTCCCAGATCCTGCCGGGAATGTGGGCCGTGCCAGGCCCTGTGCCCGTGGCACAGCAGGGCAGAGCATGCAGAGGCTTCACTGGCAGTGCTGTCTCACCCCGTGCTCCCTCAGCCTTCCCTCTTCCCGGGGCTGCTCCGTTGGCAGGGCGGGCTCTGTGCCAGGGCAGGCAGGAATTGTCTGTCCCCAAATCCCGGCTGGGCACGGCCCAGCCTTTCCCTGGCTCCAGGGCAGGCTGAGGAGTCTTGGAGCACCTCTGGCTCTGCTGGGATCCCTGCCTGTCCCTGTGGACAGCATTATCCTGGTGGGATCCCTGTGGACAGCGTTATCCTGCTGGGATCCCTCTGGACAGTGTTATCCTGCTGGGATCCCTGTGGGCAGTGTTATCCTGGTGGGATCCCTGTGGGCACTGTTATCCTGCTGGGATCCCTGTGGGCAGTGTTATCCTGCTGGGATCCCTGTGGGCAGTGTTATCCTGCTGGGATCCCTGTGGACAGCATTATCCTGGTGGGATCCCTGTGGACAGTGTTATCCTGCTGGGATCCCTCTGGACAGTGTTATCCTGCTGGGATCCCTGTGGGCAGTGTTATCCTGCTGGGATCCCTGTGGGCAGTGTTATCCTGCTGGGATCCCTCTGGACAGTGTTATCCTGGTGGGATCCCTGTGGACAGTGTTATCCTGGTGGGATCCCCATGGACAGTGTTATCCTGGTGAGATCCCTGTGGACAGTGTTATCCTGGTGGGATCCCTGTGGGCACTGTTATCCTGCTGGGATCCCTGTGGGCACTGTTATCCTGCTGGGATCCCTGTGGGCAGTGTTATCCTGCTGGGATCCCTGTGGGCAG
>NW_020958184.1:14717-16565 GCF_003031625.1 Empidonax traillii | reverse complement strand
CCCTGTGCCCCAGGACATCCCTGACAGAGCCCAGGCCCTTCTGCTGGGGGTCCCTGCAGAGCTGAGCAGATCCAGGTCACCTCCCATTGCTCTGCCAACCCCCTGGGCCTGCTCTGGGCCCTGCAGGTCCTTGCCCTGCTCCCAAGGGCTCTGGGGGTGCTTCATGCTCAGGCCTTGGGCTTTAGAGCTCAGGCTGGGGGTTGGGCAGAACTTTGGCAGGTTTGTTGTTCTGCTGGCAGGGTCTGGTTCAGGATTAGGGCAAGAGCTTTTTGGGCTGGGTCAGGATTCAAACTTGGCTTTTCATGCTGGTAATACAGGTTGGGTATTGGGATGGGCATTGGAGTACCAGTAAGAGTCTGGAGTTCTGGGTTTGGGCTTTTCCTTGGAAGTCAGGGTGAGGTTGAGATTTGAGCAGTGGATTCCTTTCCATGGGAGGGGCTGCACTTTTACGTTGGGACTACAAAGAGGTTACAAAGGTGGTAAGGGTCTCTCAGGAGTGTTTGCACAGTCAGTGTTTCAGTACCCTCAGCATTACCTGACCCTGCTTTTACCTCATCAAAAATCTTTCCTCTTTATTTGCCAGGCCCCTCTTTCCTTCCCCAGATATCCAATCCCTTTTGTCCCAGTTCCTCCTGATCTCCCCCAAACTTTCATCTGGTTGGGCTCAGCTTTGTGATGACCCTGTGCAACCTCATGGAATCAAAGGGGCCATTGTGGCACTGCAGGGCCTCCTGGAAAGAAAGGAACACAGGGACACTGTGAAATCTTGTGGAACCAGGGCAGCATTTCACATGTGGGGTCTTGTAGAACAAAAGGAACCCTGAAACCTTTCGGAACCTGATGGAACCAGGGAGCCCTTGTGTCACTGTGGTGCCTCCTGGAAACAAAGAAACCCTGGGACACAGTGGAACCTCATGAAATGAAGGGGCCACTGTGACACTACAGGGCCTTTTTGGAGCCAAATGGGCCTTGGGACACTGGGGAACCCCACAGATCAAGGGGTCATTGTGCCACCGAGGACACCTCATGGACTCAAGGGACCACTGTGACACTCCAGGACATTCTGGAGCCAAAGGATCCCGGGGACACTGAGCAGCCTCCTGGAATCAAGGGGCCACTTTGGCACTGCAGGGCCTCCTGGAAACAAAACCAAATCCAGGCTTGTCCAGGTCCTGAGGGGGATTCAGAAGGGAGGCAGCAGTGATTGCTCCTTACACACCCACCACTCCAATGGGCTCTCCCTGCCCTGAAGGTTTCTGGCCATCAGGCTGTAGCTGAGGGGCTTGGGCAGGGCGAAGAGGAGGGGGGAGAACAAGGGCTGTGTCCAACTGTGCCAGGAGGGCTGTGCTGGGCAAGGAGGAGGAGGCTGCAGCAAACAGTGGCACTGCTGAGGGGAGAGGAGCAGGGGGAGAGACCTTGTGCCTGTAGATGCTGTCAGGGAGGCCAGCTCTGCTTCACAAGTTCCCAGTGCCTGTCCCTGCCTGTGCTCAAAGGGCTCCCACCCCCCAGGACTGTGCTCAGAGAGCACTCAGGCCTTGCAGCCAGAAAGGGGCTCACAAGGACAGTGTGGAAGTGGAAAGAGCAGCTCTTCAAAGCCCAAGCTCTGCTGCTCCCTGGCAGTGCTGCTGTGCTGAGATTCTTGTCCCCTTGCCCATTGCGAATCCCCCCTGTCCTGCAGTGTGCTGTCCTTTAGGAACAGCTAGGAAGTGTCTTGGATAAAGAAGGCACTGCAGGGTCCTTTACTTTGTTTAAATATTCAGAGAACACAATTCATCATTTTTATATCTCTGGGTCAAATTCAATGGGTACACAGTAAATTAGAAGAAAGAGGCATATAAATATTTAATT
>NW_020958184.1:7441-9175 GCF_003031625.1 Empidonax traillii | reverse complement strand
TCCTGTCTTCACGTCTTCAACAACTAATTGGAGTTTTTTTGTAGCTTAGATAAGGAGGAAAATTTCAAAGAGCAGCTCCCAAAGAATAGCTATTTTTTTTTTTTATGAAAGGGAATGATTTACACAGAGCCTTGGGATGCAAGAGGGTCAGGGTGCAAAGGGTCTGGATTCAAAGAAAAGGGGGCGAAAGAGATTAGTAGCATTTAATCATTCACCAGTTTAACAGTTATCAAGGGATTCAGTAGCATTTACTAAAATTGAATGGTGACTGAATTATAGATTCACAATAACAACACTCACACCAGAGTCAATTCACACTGATGTCTCAGACCTTTTTGGCTTTTTTTACCTTTTGTAGATTTTAGAACTAGTTGTGTAGTGAATATATTTTAATGTAGCTGTATTATATCCCTTACCCTTAACAGAGCAGTTACACATACCCAACCCTACTACCCCATTCAATATTAATCCCTCTAAACTCTGTTTTCAGTCTTCTTTTCAAGGTAGAATTGTAGAAAAACATCCCAAGGCCTGGACCAGAAGACATCAGCCAGACACAGTGACATTCCAGGCAGAGCTCTTTAGGAACTCTCAGGATTGTGTGTGCTGTGAAGAAGATGAAGATGAGGCAGAAGGGGTCCCAAAGACACCAAACCCAGTTCCTGAAGGGGTGTGTCAGGGGGCAGAATGGGGCAGAACCAGGGCTGCATAAACCTGGGATTGGATGGACCTTATTATAAAATCATAGAACCCCTGTCTGGGGGGGCACACATGGTATGTATTCCTCTAGGCCAAACAACTCATTAAAGGACCAGATCTCTTTATCTTATCTCCTACCTAAATTTGCCTGGAGTCTTTTTCTCTCGGTGGTCTCTTAAGGCAAGAACACCCACAGCCAGGCAGAGATGTGTGGACACATCAAGATCTGGGTGTGTAAAGGTCCCTCTCCAAAATTCTCCTGGTTGTCAGTGAAACACTCCCACACATTCCTTTGTGTTTCCCAACAGACAAGGTTCCAGGAGGCCCTGCAGTGTCCCAATGGCCCCTTCATTCCATGAGTTCCCACAGTGTCACAGTGACCCCTTGATGCCACGAGTTTCTGTGCTTTCCATGTTACCTTGGGTTGATTAAGGACCTGCATTTTCTCACTGGGCCCTTGATTCCACCAGGTTTGACAGTGTCACAATGGTCCCTTCAGCTCCAGGAGGCCCTGCAGGGTCCCAATGGCCCTTGGATTCCATGGCATTCAGCAGTGCAAGAGTGGTCCCTTCATTCCATGAGTTTCCCCAGTGTCCCAATGGCCCCTGGACTCCACATGGCCCTGCAGTGTCCCCACAGAGCCTTTGATTCCAGGAGATTGTGCAGGACGAGCCCTGGGAGGTCCCCATGGAGCCCCCGGGACAGCAAAGTGACCTCCTGGCTCTGGAGGAGCCCTGAGAACTTCCCCAGGGGGAAGGGCCGGATTGTGCCCTGGGATGGGGCAACCCCAGCTGGACGGACACACTGGGAATGAGAGGCTGGGAAGCAGAGCCGGGAAAGGGCCCAGGGGGTGCTGGTGGGTGCCAGTTGTCCCTGAGTCAGCAGTGCCCTGGCAGCCAGGAGGGACATCCCTGTGCTGGGGGCAGCAGGGAGGGGATTGTCCCGCTCTGCTCTGCCCTGGGGCGGCCTCACCTGCAAGATTGGGGCAGTTTGGGGGGACACAATGGAAGGGAGAGATTGAGCCATTGGAGAGTG
>NW_020958184.1:0-1581 GCF_003031625.1 Empidonax traillii | reverse complement strand
GCAGCAGGAAGAAGTCCCTGGGGGTGTGCAGGTGCTGGTCGCAGGCTACGGCGCTGAGGATGAGGCCGTTGCCCAGGAGGGCAGCCAGGGAGATGCCCAGGAAGAGCCAGAAGTGCAGCAGCTGCAGCTCCCTCCTGTCTGAGAATGCCAGCAGCAGGAACTGGGCCATGGAGCTGCTGTTGGGCATTTTCTGCTTCCTCAGAGTGTTTGGATCTGTTGAGGAGGAGAAGTCAATGCTGAGCTAGACCAGGCTGCTGCAGCCAAACAGGACACGTCTCACAGTCACCCCACTCTCAGGCTCTCTCTCCTCACTCAGACCTCCCTGCAGCTCCCTCCCCTGAGCTCTGGCTGTTGCTGCCTGAGGGCACCTTTGGAAGCAGGAACTCTGGGCTGGGCTGCCAAAGACTCCTTCTTGCTCTGCTGGCAGAGGGAATTCTTTGTGTTTGTTCCCCCACTTGCACCTGCCACAGTTAGGAGTGGTTGTGGATGTTGGAAATCCCTCACATTTCCATGGCACTGCAGCTCAAGTCTTGTGGGTTCTGAAGGCACAGGGACGGTCCCTCAGTGCAGACACAAGAGCTGCTCTGCCCATCAGTCTGTGCTCAGCTGCCCTGTGCTGGCAGCTTGAAGCTGCAGGAGCATCACACTCAACTGTTCCCCTACACAGAAACTGCACAGAGAGCCAGGAATCCGTGTCCAAAGAACAGACTGACACACTCCTCACCTTTTCATCTCTCTCCTCCCACAGTGAGACACCAAATGCCCATTGCAGCTGCCCAGAGCATTTCCATGGATTTAACACTGAGGAGTTTTCTCCACAGGGATCCTGTGCAGCACAGAGATATTGTGGCAGAGCTGTGCCCTTCTGGAGGGCACCTGCTGCCCTGCAGGACCCCCAGGGAAACAGCTGAAGAGCCTGAAGTTGCCTGCAGGGCACTTGGGCACTTTGTTCCCACAGACACATCCCCACAGCAGCACCCAAAGGGGTTGTGTCTGCACAGGAATCTGCCCCCAGGACCCCACACTGGCTCAGAGAAGCCAAGGGTGAGAACAAGGAGAGCCCAGGCAGCAGGGGATGGATGGGAAATGCCCCAGTGCTGCTGCCAAGGGAGGAGGGACAGGCAGAGAGAGATAAAAATCAGGGCCTTGTCCTTGCCTGGGCTCTGGCTGCTGCAGGGCAATGCCCAGCCCAGCCCCCGTGGGCCTGAGGGCAGAGGCTCTGCTTGGGCTGGCAAAGGAGCCCAGACAGGAGCTGCTCAGGGAAGGGCTCTGTGCCACACACACAGGCAGGGAGGGGCCACATGCCCCTGGGCAGCACTTGTGGCAGCAGCTGCCTCTCCCTGCCTGCCTGGGGGTGTGTGAGGAGCTGTTCCTGCCAGCATCCCCTCCCTGTGCCCAGCTCAGCTCCCTGCCAGTGCTGCCAGAGCCCATGGGCAGCCCAGGGCCCAGGGGCAGCTCTGCCTGGGCAGGGGCTGCAGAGCAGATCCCAGACCCCCTGCGCTGGCTGGCAAGGGGCAGGGGTTGGCAGTGGATGTGCTTCCTGAGCAGGGCCCCTGCAAATGGCAGCAGGTGCAGCTGAAG
>NW_020958183.1:12536-16571 GCF_003031625.1 Empidonax traillii | reverse complement strand
AAAAAAAAAAAAAAAAAAAAAAAAGAAAAAGCCCCCAGGAATGCTTTTTGTTGTGGAACAAAGGCACCCTCAGGCAGCCCTGGGGACAGATGGCAGCCCCTGCAGTGCCAGGAACCCCGGCTCTGGTGAGACACAGGGACACACTGGGCACTGACACTGCCCACCCACTGCAGGAGAGGGGCAGCACTGCAGCACAGGGCAAGATTAGCAGGTTCCTCCACATTGCAAAGTGTGCCAAAATCCACTATGAGAAGTGCTAGTGGATTTGTTCTCGAGTGCTTTTAAGGATACACTTGAATTGCTATTCCTGCTTTATCTGATCACCACCAGAATTACTGAATCTCAACACGTCTGTTGACATCAAGAAGCCTTGTGGTGATGAACCTGGGCAGTGTTAGATTCATCTAAGGCAGAAAGCTTGTCAAAGGACAGTTTATTTGACTAATTTAACTACAGGACAGTTAAAGTATTTTCATCTTTCCAAGTCTGCATGTGTAAAATAAACAAAATGAAAAGGCTCAGAGATGTGGGATGAACTGCTCAATAAGAGTGCCTGTTATTAATTTCTACAGAGGTACTGAAACAGTGCTACCTTGAATCCATACTCCTAACTGTCAAAATAAAATTGGCTAGCTACTAATTGACCACTAAAGTCGAGTTGGCTGCAAACTACAGGCACAGGTGCCAAAAGCACAAGCAGTGACCCTGAATAACCCCACACAACACTGCTCTGCTCAGGAACTGGATCCCAAGGGCTGCCCTAAGCTCTGGGACATCACTGCAGTTATAACCCCACCCAACACTGCTCTGCTCAGGAACAGCCAGGCTGATCTGGATCCCATGGGTGCCCATCACTGCAGTTATAACCCCACCCAACACTGCTCTGCTCAGGAACAGCCAGGCTGATCTGGATCCCATGGGTGCCCATCACTGCAGTTATAACCCCACACAACACTGCTCTGCTCAGGAACAGCCAGGCTGATCTGGTTCCCATGGGCTGCCCATCACTGCAGTTATAACCCCACCCAACACTGCTCTGCTCAGGAACAGCCAGGCTGATCTGGATCCCATGGGCTGCCCTAAGCTCTGGGATATCACTGAAGTTATAGCAGTGGCTCTGGAGGATCAAGCCCTTCATGCTGTAAAATGGTAATTTCACCTCACAAGACAAGAAATGCTGCCTCCTCAGAACTGTGGGGAAGGAGAACACTGGGTCTCCAGTAAGAATGTAATATAGATAGGCCTATAATCACAGGGTCTAAATTCCTTTGAAGTCATTGTGTCTAGAATTTCCCAGGGGCTCAGAACCTTTCATGGTCTAGGTAAGAGCCAACAGGTAACGTAAGGCACAGGGACAAAGTGAAATTAAAGTGTGTGAATGTGGGCACTATTGAAAACAGGTGATATTATTATCTTCTTTCCATCTGTGTAATCGAAACATTTTCTATAGCTTGTTGTTTGACACTAATGGATAACGTGCAGGAGAAAGCCCACTCCATCTGTTGGAGAGTTTTGTTATTATTTGTCCCAGAGGTAAGAACTGAAAGCTACAGCATTTACTCATTACACCTGCAGTGACTGGAGCACAGGAAGGTGTGAAACAGAGATTTAAGAACAGACTCCTGAAAAAGAGATATACTGGATCTAAAATACAATATGGCCTAATTCTAACACTACTGACTAAAAGGTTTTTCTTGCCATGAGACAAATAAACAGAACTATAGACAGGCACAAACCCAGCCCATTTTGAAACATACGCCAAGTATTTTCTTAAGCTTCCAAACTCTGTAAATGTCAACATATGCCTGAGGAAAAGTAAAATTTACCATACATATTTCTTGCATAGTAAATTTGTAAGCCACTACTTTTTATAAATTGAGATGCTTTTCTCAAACCACAATTGTTTAAGTTCTGTGCCTGTACAGTAGTTCCTGAGAGATGTAGGGAATTCTACAACTCACTTCTGGAAAAGACCATCACAGGTCTTAAAAAGTTCTATTTACTGTAGCATGGTTTGACTTTGTCTTCTTTTGCAAAAGTATCAGTGAGTGGATTCTTGTGTCAAAGAAAATATTAATTATTTACAAACATTTGCCTAATAAAAAAGCAGGTCCCAGATTACACTGGTGAACATTTGCTTTATGGCACAGCTGCTGGTATGAGCAACAAGCACGCTGAATGGGACTGAGAATACAATGGAAACACAATCACAAAAAAAGCTGTAATGAATGTCTGAGGATCTGATCAAACCCATAAAGGTGATCCAGCATCAGCTGCCAGCTGATCCCTGGCAAATCACTTGCTGTGAAGACAAGAGCCTGAAGTAGCTTTAGGAACCTGAGCTGTCATACCTGCCCAGCACAAACACTACAGCAACCTGCTGTGAGTAATGCCTGCCAATTCCCCACAAACAGAAAATGCACAGTCCCTAAAAAGGGACACTATCCCACTCTTTAAATCCCCTCAGTATTAAAAAAATAAGCCTACATCTTGTACAGTAACTACTAAAATCTTTCCCTATTTGTCTGCATTGCCTCTCATGTCTATGTATTGTTTCCTTAACGTGTAATTTTCACTTTATCTTCAACGTTACTTTTGTTTTAAACACTTTCTATGACAGTACCTATTTCCCTGTGCTCACTGAGCCAGGTGAAGCATTAGCAGGAGGTCGATCCCCATCACCATGGGACTCACTCTCAAACATTTGCTATTTAAACAGGAACGAGCCATTGACTGTAATCCCTCGTGCCACACTGGTCCTGTGAAAGGACAAAGGGCTGGCAGAGTGTTTGTCAGGGTGCCCTCAGTGCCTCCTGCATCTCCCAGGCAGTGACCCCATACTACTGTATGGAATTAGGGCCTAAAGAGGGGAATTTTTTCGTATCAGTGAAATTTCAATAAACTAAACAATTTATTGACATTAAAAAACACAAACAAAACCCCACAAAAAACCCAGCCACCCGGCTGATGAATGACAGTCACCTAAAATGATGCACCCAAACACTCCTCTAGTACCCTGCTATGTAGAAATACCAATATGTTAAAACAGCACAACCATATTCAGTTTTGATCCTGTAAACACTTACAAATCTGTTTATATTTTACATATAAAAACTTGAAGGAAAAAATTCTCCTTATTACTGTTGCAAGCACATAGAGCCAGTAATGGTTTTCATGAACATTTGATATTTGTTTGTTATTAAGAATCATATCAATATCTGCCTTGAATTCTGACTCACTATTTAGCAGAATTCCATTTTATTTCCCTATAGAACAGAAAGGCTGATGAGAAATTGCTTTAAAGACTATCTCCCTCAGTAACCAATTCCAGACAGCTTATATGACATTTCCCTGGGAAAGCAAAGGAAAAACTGAGAAGGACAATAAACTCACTTGGGGCCTCCCCTTCAAGCTATGAGCGACTGAGCCCCTGTTTGTGGTTCTTCTGCAGCCTTGGAACACGGCAAAGTTGTGGCATTAGCTGAAATCAGACATTCCTGTCTCTGAAATGAAGACTTTGCTTGGTATATTCAGAAGAAGACGCAAGCAGAAGTTATGAAAAATACCATTCTGTAATTTAAATCTGTCTGCTGTGTCTAACTAAACAGTTCTGGCCATTTTCAAAGAATGTCAGCATGGGCATTTACCATGGGCACATCTGCATGAGATTATGCACAGACAGAACATCTTTCTTAACTAAGAAGAAAATGCTATTATTGCCCTTTAGATGTATTTTTGCTCTATATTAAATGAATTTAGCAAAATATTTATGAAAGCCCAATAAGTATACACACTTTTGATATAGACCCCAAAAATTAATTTATTAATTAGTATAGTAACACAGGCTTGTGGAAGATAAAATATTGCTTTGGAAACTGTTTTCTGAAGGACAATCAGCAAATCACTACTTTTAAACCTCCAGAAAGCACTGTTAATGCCATATACAACCAAATACTGAATGGCATAAATGACACTACAGAGAATAAACAGGAGCAGCAAAAGCAGCATTTACCAATTAGTCAGTCTGCATAAAGG
>NW_020958183.1:4695-6201 GCF_003031625.1 Empidonax traillii | reverse complement strand
AAAAAATATTTGCCCAAGGAACGAGGTTGATGTTATAAAACAGACCAAGATTTATTTCATGTTTGAACTGAAACTGCAAAAAACACTGCTAATCCAGAGGCTGATGGTCTCTGTGAAATGTTCCTACCTCGATGTTAAATGTTTCTAAGTTGCCAAATGAAAATAAATGCTATAATGACTTAAATTCTATATTTTCTGATCTCAACATTTATTCACTGAAATAGAGATCTCAACACTGATCTCAACATTTATTCACTGAAATAGAGAAACAATTTGATGCTTTGCTGATGTGGACTGTAAAAGAACATTCAGATCGACTAGTGAAGAAAAGACAACGATATAAACTTTCTGATATTCAGAAAAACAGTGTTAAGAGCAGGGATCTTCAGCAAATCACTTGACCCCACCCAGCCTTCCAGTCTGTAAAGTACTGGTTTTAACTCTTTCATTTCAGAGTTTGTAAAGTGCTGTAACAGTGGAATAGATTCTAAGATACAGCATAAGTGATTAATGAAATTACAGTTACCTGGCATGGCAGAATTTATTTTCAATATTTTTTATCCCCCAAACATTTACATTACTTTATTGCTGGAAAGCAATATTTATTATCCTTCAGAGAGTGACCATAGGGGAGAAGTGAGAACTGCTGGAGTTGATTCAGTGAAGCCAAACCCATCAAAGAATCTGAAAAACACATTAAACAGTGAAGTCTGATCCAGCAAACTGCAAAACACTGGATGTTCCTTGTGGGTCAAAATAATCTAATGAAACTGCATTTCAGCAACGTGACACTGGTTTAGACATGGAATCATTCAGTCATGATAAGCACCACAGCATCTGACCAACTCTGCCTGTCTCATACTTTGTTTTTCCTGCACTTCTTCCATCCCTCTGCTTCTCCCTCTCAGCACTCCCTCCATGCCATCCCAATACATGATTCTTACACAAATGAGGTGTGTTCAGAGGAAAAAACACGTGAAGTGCTTTATGGCCACGCTGTCCAAGCACTTTACAAGAGAAAGAAGGAAGCATTGTCAGTGTTCTGCTCAGTTCCCCTACTGAGCCCAGCAGGTGCCATTGCCCATCCCTGCTGTGCCGTGGGTGACTGTCTGTCCCACAGCGCCCACCTGGGCTCAGCTGCTCCCAGCTTTGTCCTAGGCTTGGAAAAGGAAATGCCCAAACCAGCGACAACACTCTCACTGTCTGACTAATACTGATGGTATTTGTCAAGGTGTTTCCATGTTCACCTATGGGAAACACAACCATTCCTCATCACACACTGACTAAACACAACCATTCCTCATCACACACTGGCTAAACACAACCCTTCCTCAACACACACTGACTAAACACAACCATTCCTCATCACACACTGACTAAACACAACCATTCCTCACCACACACTGACTAAACACAACCATTCCTAATCACACTGGCTAAACACAACCATTCCTCATCACACTGACTAAACACAACCATTCCTCACCACACACTGACTAAACACAA
>NW_020958183.1:0-4007 GCF_003031625.1 Empidonax traillii | reverse complement strand
AAACACAACCATTCCTCATCACACACTGACTAAACACAACCATTCCTCAACACACTGACTAAACACAACCATTCCTCATCACACACTGACTAAACACAACCATTCCTCATCACACACTGACTAAACACAACCATTCCTCAACACACACTGACTAAACACAACCATTCCTCATCACACTGGCTAAACACAACCATTCCTCATCACACACTGACTAAACACAACCCTTCCTCAACACACACTGACTAAACACAACCATTCCCCATCACACTGGCTAAACACAACCATTCCCCATCACACTGGCTAAACACAACCATTCCTCATCACACTGGCTAAAAATTATTTGCTCACCTGAGGTTTCAATTGAGTGAAATGATATCATGTCATGGAAATGTAATATATTAAAAGAAGGCATTCTTCCCCTTAATTATATATATCTATATCAAAATCAAGTTTTACCAGCACCAGAAGAAATTCCTGAAATTATAATATAATTTATCATATTATAATTTAGTGCTTCAGGATTTTATCTCTGCTGTGCCTCTCAGTAGGCTTTTTCATAGTGAAGTTCATTCACACGAAACACAAAGTGCTCAGGAATGTATCTCCTCCTGACATTAGAAGTACCAGCAGCAGTGATGCTAAAAGTGAAATCAAGAAGAACTGCACTCTTGACAGGAAGGAGAAGTCAGCTTTGAACGTTTGAGCAGCCTTATTTTCACTCAAAGCATAAATGTAAACATATGAAAGGATTAGGAAGATATTATTGTGTAAATTAAAATGAGAAAGACACAGTCTAAAGGAGCCTTTTCCAGTGTGAGACTAAGCTATCATATCAGCTTTTTCTATTGATTGAAGGAAAATTTCAGCTTTAGCTCAACTGAACTGTGTGCACTGCACTAAACAGGATATGGAGCATGGATGGAAATGCAAACAACAGCATGGAAAATCAGAGGGAATGTTTCTATTTCTAGAGTGCTCTTTGTATGCCTCCCACAAAGTCTCATGCAACTAAAACAACAGTCTGTCCTAAGCCCATCAGGATAGAAATGCAGACTCAGAATTCTAACCAGGGTTCTCTCAAGGGTGAGTCCCCCTTGTCATTTAAGCATTTCATCACCTGGAAGCTCAGCCCTGTGCTGATCTAAACAATCAGTGTGGCATTGTTTGGAGTTCTGTCACAAATCTGAACGACTCTTTGGTAATTCTTGTTCTTTTCCATGCATGGCATGTCAGGCTGATGAAGGCAGGCTTGTATACTGGGAGAAGATTGTAATTAATTGTAAGATGAAAGCACTGTCAGGAAGCAGATGAATGGTTCTCCTGAGTCCTCCCCAGGCTCCAAACAGCCGTGTCAAGCAGCAGCTTTCATACCTGGGTGCCTGTGCTCAGTGTCCCAGCAACCATGACCAGCAGCACATCCTGCTTTCCAGCTCCCAGCCTGGAACAGCTACTGAGCAGGCTGCAGGCAGGACCACAACCTCCACCTTTTCTCCATGCTTTGGGACAAGAAATCATACAGTATTTTTCATTTTAAGGTACAGTGCACTTAAACCCCACAAATTTGGTCCTGGCCAGTATCCAGACCCCTTGCTTTAGCTACACTCTAGCTATTTCCAGAATGGCTTTTGGGGGATTTACACTCTCTTCCTAGATATGTGCCCTCCTCTTTCACATACGGATTTTTTAATCATTTTTTTCCCTTTTTTAAATCCACCTGTTTTACGTGTTTTGTTACTGGATGCATAACTCAACTGGATGGCAGGGGAAAGGAGGAGAACTTATTCCAAAGAAACTGGAATCATTACATCAACTGTGTGACAGGAGATGCTGATAAGAAGGAAGGAGTTTCTGCACTTGGATGAAAAATAGCATAGATAGTTAGTTATTCCTTACTTGATATTTTTGTCAGAGGGGTTGGAAAGGTCGTATTAGCCCCTTCCTTCAATATTTTGAGTACAAGAAGGATGATATTAAATTAATAGCAAACAAACTAATTCATCTATTCTTCCCTACCACAGAAAAGCTTAACAACAGAAATGATACCAATAGAACCCATATTTAATTCTCTTTTAATTATCTCTAAAAAGATCAGTGAAGCTCTTGGGTTGGCTGCTTCTGCTACATCTATCAGCTGTGAAATAGTTAACAACAACGCTTTCGTTGGGCTCCCTCAGAGGCAGCACCCAGATGAGAGAGCTCACAGTATCCTTTTCCTGAAGCTCCTGTTTCAAGCTGCCTGCAGATGCAGACAGAAATCAAGGCAACTGCTTAGGTTCATATGACATTTTGAAGGTTATCTTTGTAACCATAAGGAGTAGAAGCTTAATTACTGCTGCAATGAAAGCTCAGATTCTGAAGCACTATTATATGGCACATTCAAAATGAACTATAATTGTGTAGCAATTTAGGTGACTGCATAATCACATTATATCTTGGCCCCTTACAAGATTTTAAATGGTATCTAAGGTTATAGAAAATTATGTGTGTGCCTGTCCCTGCGTGTGAGTGCATGGCCCTCCCCACAACAACTAGCAGGGGACCACAGAGCTCAGTCGGTGTGGTTTGCAGTGCATCCATGAAAGTGTGCAGAGTTAAACCTGCAAATCAGGACATCTCTGTATTTTAAGGTGAAAGCTAAACTTTCTGTGACTGCAGCATTTCCCATGGTGTTTAACAGAAACTACTACTGAGACTCTTTCCTTGGAAACCTGGCAAGGCTCAAGAGGACTCTTCAGCTGTTCATGACAATACTGCAATTGTGCAATTAATTAAAATCCTCTCCTCCAAATAAAACATCTCCAGCACGTTTCCTTGCTGCTGAGTTTCCAAAGTATACTAGAAGACTTTCCCCAGCCTGCTGACCCCTCAAGGAATGTTTCTCACCTCTTCCTGTGAAGAGCTTTAGGTGCCAACAACAGTCTGGACAAAGGCACCCATGTCTTCCCAATCAGCAAAGAGTGCAGTTTATTCCAAACTGGAGCCTTCAACTTCCGCTCTAGGAATATTTATTGAAGACTTTTTTCCTCTCAGTATTGATTGTGATCTAATGTACAGGTGTTGTGTTTATGAATCCACCAACATTTAGAAGTGAAAATGTTAACGTTTTCTACCCCAGTGAAGAGGGACGTGGAATGGAAACTGTCACCCAGCCTCGTTCTGAGCAGTTCCTGGAGCCCGTGGCAGAAGAGGAAACACCCCTGACTGTGAAAGCCATCAGCTCATATTCCCTCAGCATCCAACCAAATAAATGTTCCTCTAGGAATTAGCCCTGATGTTAACAAGTCACACTTCCTGAGCCTGCTAAACAGACTGATGGGATCAGACACAGACTTCTCATATAAGCCCCCAATCTTTCCTCTTCTCTTTTCTTTAAATTAAGGTAATGTTTTCTAAAATTAATGCCCATAGCCCATCACGTCTTCAAGGTCCTAAAAGAAGGTGAAACAACTTTGTCTAAAGTTGAAATAGAAGAAAGTATGGGACAAGGGATGCTAGTTCTTTTAATCCTCATATGAACTGGTCTGCTGTGTACAAATAAGTTTCAGTCCTAGATTTTTTTATGCAGCAGTCATAAAATTACCACATTGATTTACAATATTTTAGTTAAGTAGTAGGTTTCAGACTATTAACTAACCAAATTATAAATTACATTAAATTTTAAAACTATTATACTAAACTGGACAGTAATGTCCTTAAAATGGATATATTTTTAAAATCTAACTTTTCATTTAGTCATAAAAATAAATACATAAAGAGATAGCGATGCAAACTTATTTGCTAAAACACTGTGCAAGGTTCAACTCTCTTAAACTGTATAAACTGTTAAAGTGAATTGTTACACAGACTTAAAAAAAGTTACAGTTTGATATAAAATTAAACTGATGTTCAAATTTTTGCAAGGTGCCACCTCTTGGCTGGACTTTGATTCTTTCATTCTGCTCCAATGTGAGCAGAACAATTATAATAGCACAAGAAAGCCATGGAACAGACTGAGAGGGAGAAGATCA
>NW_020958182.1:19688-20729 GCF_003031625.1 Empidonax traillii | reverse complement strand
CCCTTTGCCAGGGGCAGGTTGTGCCAACAGAACCCTTCTTGGGGGGTGTGTGGAGATTCCTGCCTTGGCTGGGACCCCCCAAGGTCAGTGCTGGAGGTTGAGAGCAGAGATCTCCCCACGAGCGTTGGTCTGGGGGAGTTCCATCCCTCTCTAATTCATAATTCTTGCTTTGGTGCCAGCTTGAGTAGAATTGCTTCAAGAATTGCTTTAGTGTAGAGCACTGTCCTGTCTTATGCTGTACTACTGGTAGTTTTAGTGTTTCTCTTATGTAGTAAATAATTCTGATGAAGATCTTTTGTCTAATCATTTGTAACCCTAAATAATTCATTTCTATCAATAGAAGTGATTTGCCATGATTAAAACCTGGGGGACAAAAGTGGTTCAGTCCCACCTTTGTAATTTCTCTAAACTAAAAGTGTTGGCATAACCCAAGGCTGAGATTGGATCCAACAGCCCCAGCACCCCACAGTCAGTTGGAGGCTCAGGGAGCCACCCCCCTCTTGTAAATACTCCTGTGCCCAAAGACCCCCATCGGACTGTCAGACCTGCTAGACCACCCCCCCTTTTCCACCCTTCTCCCTGTTCCTCCCACTTTTCCGTAGTCCCCTGTTATAATCTGCTTAAATACTGCAGAAAGAACTTCAGATTTGAACATTCCCTTGAGCAAAGCTAAAACTCACACAAGTTATCTGTTGATACCAAAAACTGATTTTTATTAATTGCTAAGACATGCAAAGAGAACAAGGAAAAAATAAGAAAAGGTTGGAAACTGCCAAGATTATTTCTAGATACAGAGAAAAGATACCACTGTAAACTACCTTTTCCCACTGAGCTGGTCTGTGTGTGGGGGAAGAGAAGCAGTTTCTGCCTTTTGTTTCTCTGTCCCTGCAGCTTTTGGATGTTGTCTCTGTAGCTGCAGGGGCTCTGACAGCTTTAGTTCTCTGCAATGCACCAGGTGTGGTTTCACCGCTCACGCCCCTGTCCCAGGCCGTGCAGGGTCTCAGCTCAGCCCAAGCTTTGGGCCCTCAGAAATATGGTCAG
>NW_020958182.1:11975-16562 GCF_003031625.1 Empidonax traillii | reverse complement strand
ACAAAGAGAAACCTGGGACAAAAATAAGGAGGAGTTTTAGGAGAAAAACAATGTCTTCATATCACATGGACACCTGTGTGCAGCCAATAGGCAGTGTGTCAGTAATGCACGCTCGGTTCGTGGGTTACAGCAAATAACCAATAGTTTGAAAGTGATCACGCCCCGGGGGGCAGTGAAAGTGTATAAGAGATTGGGTTATGTAAATAAAGCGGAACATTTGTGTAAATCATCCTGATTTGTGTGCAGTTTGTTCTGGAAGCTCCTCCGCTAACATCCACTTTATATCACAGCTGTCCCTTTGTTGTCACCACTCCCCTGTGACGTCACTTGTCCCCAGTGATGTCACCAATGTCCCTGTGATGACACCTCTGTCCCCTGTGTTGTAACCCCTGTCCCCTGTGATGTCACCAATAGCCCTGTGACATCACGGCTGTCCCTTTGTGGTCACCAGTCCCCTGTGACATCACTGGTCCTTAATGATGTCACTGCTGTCCCTGTGATGTTGCCAGTGTTACTGATGACATCACTGGTGTCTCTGTGATGTCACCCCTGTCCTTGTGAAGTCACCGATGTCCCCAGTGACGTCACTGATGTCCTTGGGAGATCACGGCTGCCCCTTTGTTTTCAACAGTCTTCTATGATGTCACTGCTCCACAATGATGTCACTGCTGTCCCTGTAATGTCATCACTCTCCCCTGTGATGTCATCAGTGTCCCCCGTGATATCACTGGTGTCTCTGTGTTGTTATCCAGGTCCCCTGTGATGTCATCGATGTCCTTGTGACATCAGGGCTTTCCCCTTGTTGTCACCAGTCCCCAGTGATATTTCCAGTCCCCAATGATGCCATTGCTGTCTCTGTGATGTCACCACTGTCCCCAATGGTAACACCATGTCCCTGTGATGTCACTGATGTCCCTGTGACATCACGGTTTGCCCTTTGATGGCAACAGTCGCCTATGATTTCACAGGTTCCTCTGTGATTGCACCACTGTCCCCTGTGATGTCACCAGTGTGTTCAATAATATCACTGGTGTCTCTGTGTTGTCACCTCCACCCCCTGTGATGTCATTGATGTCCCAGTGACATCACAGCTTTCCCGTTGCTGTAAGCAGTGCCCTGTGATGTCACTGGTCTCCAATGATGTCACTGCTGTCCCGGTGATATCACCACTGTCCCCAGCAGTGCCATCATTTCCCTGTGATGTGACCGATGTCCCTGTGATGTCACCAGACCCCTTTGATGGCACCAATGACCCTGTGACATCACTGCTGTCCCTCTGTTGTTGCTGGGATATCACTGGTCCCCGATGATGTCACTGGTATCTCTGTGATGTCACCACAATCCCCTGTGATGTCACCAATAGCCCTGTGACATAACAGCTGTTCCTTTCTTGTCAGTAGTCCCCTGTGAGGTCACTGGTCCCAAGTGATGTCACAATGTCCCTGTGATGTCACCACTATCCCCTGGGATGTCACCAGTGCCACTGATAATGTCACCGGTGTCTCTGTGTTGTCACACCTGGCCTTGTGATGGCACTGATGTTCCCTGTGATGTCACAGATGGCCCCGTTGATGTCACTGGTGTCTCCGTGGTGTTATCACTGTCTCCTGTGATGTCAACAATGTCCCCAATGATGTCACTACTGTCACTGTGAAGTCATCAATGTCCCCTATGGTGTCACCAGTGTCCTCGATGATGACACTGGTGTCTCTATGATGCCACCCTTGTCCTTGTGAAGTCACCAATGTCCCCAATGATGTCACCAGTGTCACTGTGATGTCACCAGTGTCACCCATGATGCCACTGCTGTCTTTGTGATGTCACCCCTGGCCTTGTGAAGTCACTGATATGCCCTGTGGTGTCACTGATGTCCCTGTGACATCATGGTTTTCCCATTATTGTCACTACTCCCTTGTGATGTCACCAATGTCCCCAATGATGCCATTTGTGTCTCTATAATTTCAACCCTGTGTTTATGAAGTCACTGATGTCCCTGTGACATCACGGCTGTCCCTTTATTGTCAACACCTCCCTGTGATGTCACTGGTCCCCAGTGATGTCACCCATCTCACTGTGAAGTCACCGCTGTCCCCTCTGATGTCAGCAATGTCCCAGATGATGTCACTGGTGTCTCTGTGATGTCACCCCTGTCCTTGTGAAGTCACTGATGCCCCTGTGATGTCACCCATGTCCCTGTGACAACAGGGCTTAGTCTATGTTCTCATCAGTCCCCTGTGATGTCACTGGTCCCCAGCGATACCACTACGGTCCCTCTTATGCCACCACTGATGTCACTGTGGCACCTTGTCCCTGTGATTTCTCCAATGTCCCTGTAATGTCACCAGTCCCCTGTGATGTCACTGTTGGCCCTTGTGTTGTCAACAATGTACCCACCGGTGGCATCATGTGCCTGTGATGTGACCGATGTCCCTGTGATGTCACCAGACCCCTGTGATTTCACCGATGTCCCTGTGACATCACGGCTGTCCCTTTCTTGTGACCAGTGCCCTTTGATGTCACTGACCCCAGTGATGTCATTCATGTCCCCCTGATGTCACCACTGTTCTCTGTGATGTCAACAATGTCTCTGATGATGTCATTGATGTCATCAATGTCCCTGCCATGCCATCTTTGTGCTTGTGAAGTCACCCATGTCCCCTGTGATGTCACTCGTGTCACTGTGATGTCACCAATGTCCCCTGTGATATCACCAATATCCTTGATGGTGTCATTGTTGTCTCTGTAATTTCAACCCTGCCCTTGTCACCAATGTCCTATTTGATGTCACTGATTTCCCTGTGACATCACAGCTATCCTTTAATTGTCATCAGTCCCTGTGATGTCACTGGTCCCCAATGATGTCACTGCCATCCCTGTGATGTCACCACTCTCTCCTGTTATGTCACCATTGTATCTGATGATGTTACTGTTGTCTCTGTGATGTTACTCTGGTCCCCTGTGACTTCACCAACTGTCCTGTGACATCACAGCTGTCCCTTTGTTTTCACCAGTACTCTGTGATGACACTGGTCCCCAAGGATGTCACTGCTGTCCCTGTGATGTCACCACTGTCCATAGAGGTGTCACCATGTCCCTGTGATGTTAACAATTTCCCAGTGACATCACAGTTGTCCCCTCATTTTAACCAGCCCCCTCTGACATCACTTGTTCCCAATTATGTTGCTGCTGTCCCTGTGATGTCACCGATATCCTTGTGATGTCACTAGACCCCTGTGATGTCACCAATGTCCCTGTTATATCACAGCTGTCACCAATGTGACCGATGATGTCACTGGTGTCTCTGTGATGTTACCCCTGGCCTTGTGCAGTCACTGATGTACCCTGTGATGTCACCAATGTCCCTGTGACATCGGTGACATCACAATTGTTGTCACCAGTCCCCTATTATGTCACTGCTTTCCAATGATGTCACTGCTGTCTCTATGATGTCACCACTGTCCCCAGCGGTGGCTCCATGTCCCCGTGATGTCACTGATTTCCCTGTGACATTAAGGCTTTTTTTTTTGTTGTCACCTCTGTCCCCTGTGATGTTACTGATCCCCAATGATGTCACCTCTGTCTCCTGTGATGTCACCATTGTCCTTGATGAAATCACTGGTGCCACTGTGATGTCACCCCTGTCCTTGAGAAACCACCGATATCCCCTGTGATGTCACTGATTTCCCTGTGATACCACGCCTGTCCCTTTGTTTTCAATGGTCCCCTGTGATGTCACTGCTACCCAGTGATGTCACCGATGTCCCTGTGATGTCACCACTGTCCTCTGTGATATCACCAATATCCCCAATGATGTCACTGATGTCACTTTGATGTCAGCCATGTACTTGTGATGTCACCAATGTCCCTGTGACATCACAGCTGTCTCTTTGTTTTCACCAGTCACCTGTGATGACACTCACCCCCAGTGATGTCACCAATGCTCTTTTCATTAGGGTTAGTCTTAGGGTTTAGGGTTAGGGTTAGGATAAGGGCTAGGGCTAGGGTTAAGATTAGGGTTAGGGATAGGGTTTAGAGTTTAGGGTTAGAGTTAAGGGTTAGGGTTAGGGGGTTAAGCTTTAGGCTTTGGCTTAGGCTTAGGTTTAGGCTTAGGTTTTAAGGTTAGGGTTAGGAGTTGGGGGTTAGGCTTAGAATTAGGTTAGGTTATTGTTTACATAACATTTGGGTTAGAGTAAGGGATACAGTTACGGTTGTAAGTTGGGGTTTAAGTTTAGGTTTAGATTTTTTTTAAAGTTTAGATCTAGGGTTCAGTACTGTCTAAGATACCTCCCAGTCCAAAGGTGCACACACAGAAAGCTCTTGCTCTTTGTGTAGTGCTGAGAGTGACGCACAAATTGCACTGGATAGATGGTGATTCACAGTTAGAGTTAATGTGAGGTCCTGGGATTTAGGGTTAAGGTTACAGATGGGGTTAAGGTCAGGGTTAGGATTAGGTTAAGGTTAGGGTTTAGGTAACATTTCAGTTAGAGTAAGGATAATTTTACCATTAAGGGTTAGAGTTTAGCATTAGGTTTAGGTTTAGAGGTTTTTTTAAGTTTCAGTTTTCAGTATAGATGAAGATATCTCTGA
>NW_020958182.1:8050-9054 GCF_003031625.1 Empidonax traillii | reverse complement strand
TCTCCTCCTTGGACTGATATAAAGGGGGGAGAGGTATTTCTATAAATATATAATACTTTTACTTGAGTAGAATTGTTGTAGATGTAGTTCTTTAGTTTTATTTTGCTAGTAAGAAATGTTCATATTATTTTCCCAAATCAGGTCTCCTTTGTCTGCATAAACCTTCTCTCAACTTACAGTAATTGGGTGAGAGCAAATTGACCCCGAGCAAAACCACAAAATGTTGCCTTAAGAGGCCATGGAGAAAAAGACTCCAGGCCAATTTAGGTAGCAGATAAGATAAAGAGACCTGGTCCTTTAATGAGTTGTTAGGCCTAGAGGAACACACACCATGGGTGCCCCCCCAGACAGGGGTTCTAGGATTTTATAATAAGGTCCATCCAATCCCAGGTTTATGCAGCCCTGGTTCTGCCCCATTCTGCCCCCTGACACAGCCCTTCGGGAACTGGGTTTGGTGCCTTCGGGACCCCTTCTTCCTCATCTTCATCTTCTTCACAGCACACACAATCCTGGGAGTTCCTAAAGAGTTCTGCCTAGAAGGTCACTGTGTCTGGGTGATGTCTTCTGATCCAGGCCTTAGGGTGTTTTTCTACAACTCCACCTTGAAAAGAAGACTAAAAATGGAGTTTAGAGAAATTCAAATGGAATGGGGTAGTAGGGTTGGGTATGTGTAACTGCTCTGTTAAGTGTAAGGGATATAATACAGCTACATTAAAATATATTCACTACACAACTAGTTCTAAAATCTACAAAAGTTTAAAAACCCAAAAAGATCTGAGATATCAGTGTGAATTGACTGTGGTGTGAGTGTTGTTGCTGTGAATCTATAATTCAGTCTCTGTTCAATTGTAGTAAATGCTACTGAATCCCTTGAAAACTGTTAAGTTGGTCAATGATTAAATGCTACTAATGTCTTTTGCCCCCTTATCTTTGGATCCAAACCCTTTACACCCTGACCCTCTTGCATCCCAAGGCTCTTTGTAAATCATTCCCTTTCATTAAAA
>NW_020958182.1:0-1196 GCF_003031625.1 Empidonax traillii | reverse complement strand
TCTCCAGGGTGGGTTACCATGGAAACCATGATGCATTCCCATTGTTACATCGGTTACCACGGAAACCATCTGTAACAAACAGATAATTTATGAATGCCAAAGATTATGTTTCTCCATTGTTTCTCCCTGTCAAAATCTTCCTCTCAAACATTCTCTATCAGCTCGCTGCAGAGATAGAGAAAAAAAAGGGCAGAAAACTGCTACTCGCCCACACACACACCAGCTCAGGGGAAAGGTAGCATGGCAGTATTTTTTCTCTGCTTCTAGAAGTAATCGTAAACATTTTATAAATTTTTTCCTTTGTCTCTGCATCTCTTAACAATTAATAAAATCAGGATTCTGGTATCAACAGATAACTTGTGTGTGTCTTATTTTTGCTCAAAGGAATATTCAAATCTGAAGTTCTTTCTGCAATATTTAAGCAGATTGTAACACGAGACCACGGAAAAGTGGGAGAAACAGGAAGAAAAGGGGAAAAGGGGGAGTGGTCTGGCGGGTCTGACAGTCCCATGGGGGTCTTTGGGTACAGAAGAGTTGGGAAAAGGGGTGGCCCCCCTGAGTTCCCAACTTCCGGGGGGTGTGGGGGCTGCTGGATCCAATCTCAGCCTTGGATTATGCCAACACTTTCAGTTCAAAGAAATTACAGAGGTGGGAGAGAAACACATTTGTCCCACAAGTTTTAATGATGGCAAATACATCTATTGATAGAAATTAATTACTTAGGGTTACAAATGATCAGACAAGACACCTTCATCAGAATTATTTACTGCACAAGAGAAACACTAAAACTACCAGTACTACAGGATAAGACAGGACAGTGCTCTACGCTAAAGACATTCTTGAAGCAATTCTACTCAAGCTGGCACCAAAGCAAGAATTATGAATTAGAGATGGATGGAACTCCCCCAGACCAACGCTCGTGGGGAGATCTCTGCTATCAACATCCAGCAGTGACCTTGGGGGGGCCCAGCCAAGGCAGGAATCTCCACACACCCCTCAAGAAGGGTTCTGTTGGCACAACCTGCCCCTGGCAAAGGGGACTGGCCCTTCCTGGTAGAAAGGGATGGACTGACAGTCACTGGACTCCAGGGGTTGCCTCACCATCAGGGGGGTCATTCGGGGTGGGAGCAGTGGCCGAAGCTCTTCCTGCAGTTGGAGCACTTGAGGGGCTTCTCTTACTGGTGGGTCCGTTGGTG
>NW_020958181.1:14986-16612 GCF_003031625.1 Empidonax traillii | reverse complement strand
TGGCTTAGATGTTTCTGTGCAAACAGAAAGAGGAATTTCCTCCCCTGTGACACAGAAACCAGCAGCAAGTGAGGCAGCTCAGACCTGCAAATCTGCAAAGCTCTTTTTACCTAAAGCCTCAACGTTAATGCAAACCTGCACCTACCCACAATGCATCAACATAGAATCCTTGAATGACAGAATGGTTTGGTTTGGAAGGCACCTTAAAATTCCATGGGCATGGACACTAGCATGAAGCTTTGAGACTCTGGTGGATGTCTCAGCTGAGCTCAGGCCAGAGACGTCTCCTTTTTCTCTCCCTGTGTACCTCCAGAGTCCCTTCATGTCTCTCCAGCCACCCCTTTGTATCTCCAGGGCTGTCACTGGGCAGCTCAGCCCCATTCTGGGAGGGACTGTGGGAGGCAGAGGTGCAGTTGGGGACAGAAATCTGTGTTTGTTCTCCACTGGAGCAGCAGCACCTGAGCATTGCCCACCCTAGAGCCCTGAGCACAGCAGGGCCTCTGCCCCTGAGTGCCTGTGCAGCCAGGGGAGCATCGGGGTGGGCACAGAGAAGAGCACACCCACAGTTGGATCACCTGGTTTATGGACACACAGCTTCCTTTGGACACAGGGCATGGAGATGTCTTCACTCGAGGGGCTCACAGGTCCATGTACAATACAGGGAATAGATTTCAGATGGATTTACCCATCAGACATTGTCAATATCTGGTGCAAGGCACAGAGATCCCTTGGGTTCAAGGCATCCAGAAGACATTTCTGATGGCTGTGGGAAGGGCTGGGCCTGGTGGAAGGGCTGGGTGTGCACATGTTGGCATGGCCAGAGCCTGTGGGGAGGTGTTGCCCTGCCAAGCCAAGCACTGGCAATCCCCACCAGAACTGGTGCAGACGAGCCCAGGGGTTGGCACAGGGCAGGTTCCTGGGGACAGGGACAAACCCACTGGGAGTTACAGGGATGTCTGTAAACCCCCTGTGCCGTGGGGGTGTCAGTGGGGTTGGGAAGGGAAAGGGGGAGAACACGGGGAGAGCAGGAGCTGGAGGAGCAGCCCCAATGCTCCCAGCTCCCAGCCCTTGCCCAGCCCAGCAAAGCCCAAGCAAGCCCAGCCTGGACCCCCCAGCCCCGTTTTCCCAGCTCAGGAGCTCTGTCAGAGAGAACAGGCCGGGCTGGGCGATTGTCCCCGGGCACTGGCTGTGCTGGAGCGCTCCCTGGGCTGGCTGAGGGAGGATCTCACCGGGGCATAGGTTGTGCTGCTGTTCAACTCCTGCACACGAGGCTTTAGAGGGAAAAGGAAAGCCCATTATTTCCCCTGTGGCTGCAAATCCCTACACAAGCCTCTGGCCCTGGGCTGCAGGAGAGCTGCAGGGAGATGGGCCCTTCCCTTTCAATTTCTTTTTTTTTCCTCACTTGAAACCCCCTAATTTTTTACATGTGACATTTGAGCATGAAATGGTTTTTACAAAGAAAATATTTGCAGAATATACTGAGAAATAAAAATATTTTCTTTGATGAAAAACATCTTATAAATTACTTTTCCTACAAGTGCTTGTTTTTGGTTCTGGGTGGGAATGGCCCTGTGGGACTCCCCAGCCCAGCCCACCTGCACAGACCCTGACACCCACATCCCACCC
>NW_020958181.1:8029-9167 GCF_003031625.1 Empidonax traillii | reverse complement strand
CACAGAGATGCAGGAGGAAGGTGGGAAGTGTGGACTGGAGGGCTGCTGAGCGGGGCAGGACAGGGCCCGTGCTGGGCTCAGGGCAGGACCCAGGGAAAGGGTGTGTGGAGCAGCCGTGCAGCAATGAGGGGCAGAGCTGCTCTGGGGAGGGCAGCAGGACCATTGCTTCCTCCAGCTCCCAGGGACCTCACAGCAAAGGGGGCGATTTCCAACCCCTCTGAGGGAGTTTGGTTCATGGTGTGAGACTTGGCAGATGCTGAAGTGTTTTAGGGAGCCAGAGGCATCCACCTGGACACACAAACCCACCTAACACTGTCTCTGATGCAAAGAAGCTTCTTCCAAAAGGCTCCTTTGCTATGGGATGGCTTGAGCTTGGGGTGCATGTCAGGGGCTGCTGATAAACCCCAAACCCCAAGAGTCCCACAGGCAGACACCTCCCTCTCTCACCATCCCAAGAGCCTGGGATGTGCCATGGGACAGGCCATGGTCCCCTCCCTCACATGGGATCTGTGGGGACTTGTGAGAGTTTCCAGCCCATGCCCCAGTGAGTTCCATGGCTCACCTCTGAAACTCAGAATCCGGGGAGCACTGAGGGCTGAGTTCCTCACTTGATTGCTGTTGTCCCTGTACTGGTATCCACATCTGTATGTCCCTGCTCTCCTCCTCGTCATGGGGAAGAGCATGGAGTAGGTTTCTTTTCCCTGTTGGGCTTTCAGCCTGTGCACCTCCACCCCATCCATGCAGAAGATGATTTGGGTGGCAGGAGAGTTCCAGACAATTTGACACTGAAAAGAAACCCCTTGTCTCTCCTGTGCAGCTCTGGGGATCACAGAGAGGGCAGGAGCTGGTAAAACACCTGGAGAGATGGCAAAGGGATGGACAAGGAGAGTGTTATTGTTGCCCGAGCTGGCCAATGGCTTGGATCTCAGCAGAGAAGAATTTGCTCTCATGGGGTGCACAAAGGGGGAACAAAGCCCTTCTCCCTTCCCATCTCCCCTCCCTCCTAACTCCCTTTACAGGCCCTGTCCCTGTACTCACCATGCCCTGGGGAGCTGCAGATGTCCTGGGCCATCCCACCAGCACCTGCACCGTGGGGCACAGAGGGGTTTGGTGAGAGGGGCAGCAACCCAGCTCAGCC
>NW_020958181.1:0-1006 GCF_003031625.1 Empidonax traillii | reverse complement strand
CCCAACTGTGTCAGTAATACAAGCCGGTGCAGCTGTGGCTGATCTGCACAGCCAGAGAACTTCCTCCCTGAGGACACTTGCTGTGCGAGCTGAGAGATCAGAGCAGCAGGGTCAGGCCTGGCCTGAGCAGCCAGAGGGGTCCCCCAGCCCTCTGCAACCTCCCCCAAAGAGGTGCAGGGGCTCTGCAGGTGCAGCGGCCGCAGTGGGGGCTGAGGCAGGGCCCCCGCTCGCCACAGCCCTGCAGCAGGAACAGTGCCAGGTGCTGTGCAAGGCACGGGCCAGGCAGCTCTTGAACCACTAAGCAGAGCTCAGCAACAACTCACTCGCAACTGGGCTCTGAATGTGTCTGTTTTGTGCCCCAGGATGTGCACAGGCTGCACCAAACGTGACCCTCTTCTCACAGTGCAACCACCACAGGGTGCTCCTGCAGCCCTGGGCTCTCAAATCCTCTGTGACTCACATGTGCAGGACCTGCAGCTCCAGCTGTGCAAGGTCTGCAGCAAAGCCCTGTCTCCACTTCTGTGAACTAAACCACTCCCTAGGGAGACACAACAGAGCCTTCCCTCCTTCTCAGTCCCCAGTATCCTGCCTTCATCTGTCAAATGAGCAGCGGGGGCACTCAGGGCAGCAAAAGTTTTCTGATAGAAAAAGCCAGAGCTGATATGCTCAGCCAAGGGCAGGTCCCTGGGCACGGGCTGGCTGGTGACAGTGCCCTTTTGGAGGCACCTCGGTGGGCAGAACAGCAGTGCCCTGGGGGGGGGGAGTAGAAGGTCCAGCAGAGCCCCACTGCTCCTTGGCTCCTCTATCGCTTGGAGGAGGAAGTTCCAGGAACCTCCTGGATTGCTGTGTCCTCCTGGATTGCTGTGTCCTGATTGCTGTCCAGATGATACTGGAGAGGATGAAATCCCCCACAATAACAAGGACCTGGGAATGTGAAGCTGCTCCTGTCCACCTGTAGAGTCCTCATCCCCTACATCTTCCTAGTCAGATGGCCTGGAATAGACTC
>NW_020958180.1:15085-16634 GCF_003031625.1 Empidonax traillii | reverse complement strand
ACCAGCAGCTCTGCCCCTCACCCTCCTGGAGCCCCAGAGTGGCCAGTGGGCCACAAGTCCCCCCTGGGGGGTGGGCACAGGGGGCAGAGCAAATCAAACCCCGCATGGTTGGACCCTCCATCTGGGCACGGGGAAGCTGCACTGGCACCAGACTGCGGGTGGGAGCTGCACTTCTCTCTCTTTCCTTACTTCTTCCTATACTCTCAATCTCCCATAATATTTTAGGAAACTTAAAACTGGATGAGTTGGGTTTTTGCTGACTTGTTTGGGTTGGCCTGTGCTCAGTCAATGCTTTGGGGAATGCTCTGTTCTGGTGGAATGTTGCCCTTTCACCTTTTGCCAAGCTCCCTTCTTTTCTTAAATTTACCAGGAAAAGTGTGGGTTTTGACCTCCTGAGAGGTCAAAAGTGTGTTGCATCTTTTCTACTATACTGTCTCAAGTTACTTAAAGAACTGAAGTCCATTTTCAAATATCTGGAGGGTGGATATTTTTGAGGCCTTGTCTATTTTTTAAAGGAAAACCCCTTTGAGGAGCTCAAAACTGAAACCTGGAATCTTACAGTCACCATCCCTGGAAGTGTTCAGAAAACACTGAGCTGTGGCACTTGGGGACACGGTTCAGTGGTGAAGATGCCAGTGTTGTGTTAATGGTTGCACTCCATGATCTCAGAAGTCTTTTCCAACCTTAACAATTCTGTGATTCTGTGGGGACTCAACCACTTCCCTGGACATTCTGTTCCAGTGCTTGATAACCCCTCAGTCATCCCTTTGATGCTGCAGCCCAAGAAATTCATTGAATAAGGGGTCGATTGTGACCCTGCAGGGCCTCCTGGAACAGAAGGGATGTGTGGGAGGGTTTGACTGACACCCAAGAGACTTTTGGAGAGGGACCTTTACACACCCAGACCTTGAAGTGTCCACACATCTCTGCCTGGGTGTGGGTGTGAATTGACTGTGGTGTGAGTGTTGTTATTGGGAATCTATAATTCAGTCACAGTTCAACTGCACAAATTATATTGAATAAATTGCTACCTGTTAAGTTGGTCAATGATTAAACGCTACTAATCTCTTTTGCATCCTTATCTTTGTGTTCAAATCCTTTGCACCCTGACCCTCTTATATCCCAAGGCTCTGTGTAAATCACTCCTTTTCATAGAAAATTATATTTTTGTGACTTCCATCTAAAAATCTTCCTCCTCAGGTAAACTACAAATTAACTCCAATTAGTTGTTGAAGACTTGAAGACATAAAGACAATTAAAGAAAAAACAAATAATTTGGTTTTCTGTATTTTAACAAGCACCACAGTGTGTTTAGAGACAAGTCCATTGTCCTCAACTGCTGGGAGAAGATGGAAGAAGTTGCTCAAGAAGTCAGAAGCCAAACTCCCAGTCCCTTGAAGCATTGCTGGGCCCCACTGAGGGCAGGCACTGACAAAGCCTCCCCAGGGACTCCTGAGAGCAGATCCTTGCAGGCCAGGAGTGCAGGCAGACAAAGGAAAGTGTCTTGTGGTGGCCTGAGGGGCAGAGGCAGCTGCCAGAGCCAAGGGCA
>NW_020958180.1:7448-8569 GCF_003031625.1 Empidonax traillii | reverse complement strand
ATTGGGGGTTTGCTTTTGGTTTTGCATCTCTGAGAGGTTTGTGCAGCCATGGCCTCCAATTATCTGCTGTAACGAGTCCCTTGAGAGCCCCAGACAGTGACAACCCTCAGTGGGTCATTAATGCTTCAAGGCACTCAGGGTTTATTAAAACACTTCTTTTTGACACTGAGTCTCTGAGAGGTTTGTTCACTAATGGTCTCCAATTATCTGCTTTAATGAGTCCCCTGAGAGACTCTGTCAGTTGGGACACTCACTGTAGCTCATAAATGTTTCAAGGCACTCAAGGTAAATTTGTTAAAACACTTCTTTTTGACACTGAGTCTTTGAGAGGTTTGTTCAGTCCTGGCCTCTAATTATCTGCTCTAATGAGTCCCTTGAGAGCCTTTGTCAGGAATGGCCCTCAGTGGGGCTTGTTAAAGCTTCAAGGTACTACAGGTTTGTTAAGGTACTTTGCCTTTTCCTTTGACTCCGAGTTTTGAAGAGGTTTGTGCAATCATGGCCTCAAATTATCTACTTTAATTAGTCCCTGGAGAGACTTTGTCAGTAGTGACACCCAGTGGGGCTCATTAATACTTCAAGGTACTCAAGGGTTTTGAAGGAACTTTCTTTTTTCATTTTGAAAGTGAGTCTTTGAGAGGTTTGTTCATTCATGGCCTCCAATAATCTGTTCTAATGAGTCCCTTGCGATTCTCAATCAGTTGTGACACTCAGTGGGGCTCATTGACAGTTCTAGGAACTCAAGGTATATTTATTAAAACACTTCTTTTTGACACTGAGTCTTTGAGAGGTTTGTTCAATCTTGGCCTCCAATTATCTGCTCTAATGAGTCCCTTGAGAGCCTTTGTCAGGAATAGCCCTCAGTGGGGCTTGTTAAAGCTTCAAGGTACCACAGGTTTGTTAAGGTACTTTGCCATTTTCTTTTAGTTTTGAAGAGGTTTGTGCAATCATGGCCTCCAATTCTGTGCTTTAATTAGTCCCTGGAGAGACTTTGCCTGTAGTGATACTCAGTGGGACCCATTAATGCTTCCAGATACTTTGGGTTTTCCTTCTGACTTTCCCTTATGGACAGGTTTGTACAATCTCCCCTCAGTCCCTGAGGTTCAAGGACTCAGCACCAAAAG
>NW_020958180.1:0-1162 GCF_003031625.1 Empidonax traillii | reverse complement strand
GCCTTTCCCAACCCCACACTGGCTGGGCCTGATCCCCTGGATGTCCTGCCCGTGCCATGGGATGGTGATGGCAGAAATAGAAACTTGACTCACAGAATTCCCAAATATGGAACAATGTACTCTTAGAGAAGTCCTGGAGAATTAGATCAGGGATGTAACTCAAACAAACAGGATGTAAATAAGCTCTGTGCCCCAGATAAGGTGAAGAACAACCGTAACAGTTCTTGGTGGTGGAACAGGATGATGATGGGCCTGCTCAAGAACTGAGGGCAAGGCAACAGAGGAAGCCTGGAAGGACCAAACAAGGACCTCCAGGGGGCTGACTGTGTGAAGCAAACTAATGAATATGTATTAAGTAAACCTGAACATCTAATGAATATGTAACCAGAGTGTGCAATAAGAAGCCCTGTCCATCTGTCATTTGGCACTTTGGGTTACAGGAGCTTCCCTGCCAACATCCAGTGCTGAATAAAGAACAATTCCTGCTTCTTAATACTTACAAATTGGGGTGGAGGTGTTTGTTTGTGCCGCCTTTTGGTATCAGGGCCATTGCGACACTTTGGAACCTCCTGGAATCCAAGGGCCATTGTCACAGTGCAAGGCCTGATGGAGCCAAAGGCGCTTGGCCACAGGGGCAGCTCACAGAATCCAGGGGCCTTGATGACACTCCAGGGTGTCACAGAACCAAAGGAGTCCCGGGAAGGTGCTGAACCTCCTGGAATCAAGGGGGCATTGTGACACTGTGACACTGTGACACTGTGACACTGTGACATTGTGACACTCTGACACTGTGACACTGTGACATTGTGACACTGTGACACTGTGACATTGTGACCCTGCAGGGCCATGTGGAGACAAAGGGGCCATTGTGACCCTGGGCAACCTCCCAGCACCAAGGGCCATTGTGACACTGCAGGGCCTCCTGGATTCAAAGCAGTGCTGGGACACTCTGGACCTGATGGGATCACTGTGCAATTGGGACACCACAGAACCTCATGGAATCCTCAGGACCACTGTGACATATGGGAATCTTCTGGAATCAAGGGACCATGGTGAAAGTGCAGGGCCTATGGAGCATAAGGGACCACTGTGACACTGTGGAACCTCATGGAATAAAGGAACCTGTGAGACACTGGATTATTGGGATAATTCTTGACTCAGA
>NW_020958179.1:14354-16644 GCF_003031625.1 Empidonax traillii | reverse complement strand
GCTCTGCAAGTCCCTGCCAGGAGGGGGGAGCCGGGGGGGGTCGGGCTCTGCTCCCAGGGAACAGGGACAGGAGGAGAGGGAACGGCCTCCAGCTGTGCCAGGGGAGGCTCAGGTTGGCCAGGAGGAGGAATTTGTTGCTGGCAAGGGTGGTCAGGCCTTGGCAGGGGCTGCCCAGGGAGGTTTGGAGTGCCCAGCCCTGGAGGTGTCCAAGGCAGGCCTGGCCGTGGCACTCAGTGCTCTGGGCTGGGATGGGGCACAGGGGGGACTGGATGGTCTTGGAGATCTTTTCCAACCTCAGTGATTCCATGATTCTGAGATAGGTGTGGACAGAGTTCACCTCCTCTCTAGTCATGAGATGATCCTGCTCTGTCACGGTGGCATTTCAGACAGCCTGGCACCTCTGCAGGAGGGTCTGCTCGTGTCAGAGCCAAACAGCCCTGGAAAACCACACCTATTCTGTCAAATCACACCTGGCAGGGACCATTCTCACACCACTCTCGGCCTGTGGCTTTCCCCACTCCTGGTTTTTAGCACAGACCCAGCCAAAGAGGGATGTCACCACTCTGGATCCTGTCCCCAGCCATTCCAGGTCACCCTGCCCAGAAACCCCCACCTTGTCCCAGAGCTGAGAGGGACAGAGGGCACCTCTGTGGGGTTGCTGCCCTATAAAGTCATATTTTGGTGGAAATTCTCTCCCCTCCTGAGGTTTCTGGGGAAAAAGAGACCCAATCTCCCAGCCTTGACCCAGGTGGAGGGTTGGAGGGCTGGGACTCTGCCTGAGGCACCTTTTGGGCACTGGATTTTCCCCAAATTCAAGGGCTCTTGATTGACCAAGCCTTCTGTCCTGGTTACAACAGCTACAACAAGTGTCTGGAGTGGAAAAGCAAATTTAAATGGGGGGAAAAAATGCAAAAACTAAGTGAGAAAACCCATCAGGTCTGACTGGGAGTCCCTCATGTCTCAAATAAATGAAGCAGCACTTCAGTTCAGTTCATCTCAGTGTCAGCCCAGTACCACACACACACTCCAGCTTCCCTATGAAATCTATCTTTTTCTAAAAAAGTGCTTTCTTTCCTGCAGTAAAACTGTTTTGTGGGTTGATCTTTTGTCTGGAAGGGCCTAACACACTTGCAAATTTTAACAGAGGGTGAGAAACAGAGCAGGATTTCCTCCTCCATTATCACTTCGATTGAATAATTTCGATTACCCCAGCAAGATACACACATAGACACAGAAATAAATACAAGTTTCACGCTTCATAGTTGTCAAAATTGAGGAATTACAAGGAAAAAAAAAAAAAAGCTCCCAGAGGTGCAACCCCTAAATAAAATAAAAAATATGTAGTGGAGTCATGTCCTCCCATCACATCGCCACTTGCACTCAAGTGTATTAATATTTTATACATATATATATATATGTTTGTTTTTCATTTTGTCTGTTCCCCCAGGAGAAGCCCAAAAGAGAAACAGAGATGGCCAAATTGACAGAGTCGATGAGTGAGTACAAATAGGAAGTTCCACCACTTTCTTTTTCCATCTGTCCCCCCCCTTCCCTCACATGATGCCACCACAAAACCAGACAGCAGTGCTTGCATTCAGGGATCTCATTTAGCCCTGTCTTCACTCTTAATTCATCATAAATCATCCCACTCCTAAAAAAAAACCCCAAAAGAAAATAGGAATCCCCAGAACAAGGGCTGCTATTTTCTTCATGCACTGCTTGAATCACTTGTATTTGGGTCTGAATCCAGCAAAGAAGCTGCCACATGTTTGACTTTGAGAGTCTGAGTTGTATTTTAGCGGAATTTAACTATTCTGGGGTTAATAAGTGCCTAATTTACTCGATTCAGGTCAGTGCATGTGCTCCTTCACGAGCTCACAAAAGGTCACTGTAAATGCAGTGCAGTCACCCAGGACTGTTGCCTGTGCCAGACTCACCTGACAGGAATTGTGCCCAGAGATTTTTCTGGGAAGCTTTTTCTTGGTTTCTCTGGTTTGTGAGAGGTGTGTGTTGTCTCAAATACGTGACCAGCAAGAGGCAGTTTGTGCTTTTGCCATGATGTGGGATCTGGATAACGTGGTGGTGCCTGTAAGCACTTGTAAGCTGAGAGGCTCAGACTGGATAATCTATTTGTGGGTGAAACTGGGAGACAATTCAGGAGGAAATCCTGGCAAACCTCTATCTCTTTCCCAAAAACTGATGTAGCTCCACAGACTCTGAAAGCTTGAAAGGACTGACTTGAAAAGGGAGAAATCTCTTACTCTGCTTAACCAGAGACTGCAGAAATACA
>NW_020958179.1:4481-9685 GCF_003031625.1 Empidonax traillii | reverse complement strand
GGGGGGGATTGTGCCCCTTTGCCCCCGCAGGTGAGACCCCCCTGCAGAGCTGCTCCAGCCCTGGGAACAGCACAGGGAGCACATGGAGCTGCTGGAGAGAGCCCAGAGGAGGCACCAAGAGGATCCCAGGGCTGGAGCAGCTCTGCTGGGAGGAAAGGCTGGCACAGCTGGGATTGTTCAGCTGGACAAGAGAAGCTTTGGGGGGACCTGAGTGTGGCCTTGCAGGGCCTGAAGAAGCTCCAAGAAAGATGGAGAGAGACTATTTCCAAGGGCTGGAGGGACAGGACAAGGGGGAATGGCTTCAGACTGAGAGAGAGTAGGGTTAGATAGGACATAAAAAAGAAATTCTTCCCTGTAAGGGTGGAGGCCCTGGCACAGGTTGTCCAGAGAAGCTGTGGCTGCCCCTGGATCCCTGGAAGTGTCCCAGGCCAGGTGGGATGGGATTTGGAGCACCCTGGGCTGGTGGAAGGTGTCCCTGCCCATGGCAGGGGGTGGCACTGGATGATCTTTGAGGTCCCTTCCAACCCAAACCATTCTCTCATTCTGTGTTTGAAACCTTTCTATTCTCACATCAGGAGCACAAATACTGTCTTATGTGAACACAACACGAGTTTTGCACGCACAGAATCAGGACTTTGAAGAACTGACCCCAAAGCCCGAGTTTCCACCTCAGTCTAGGACGCTGATTCTTCACTCCCAGAAAGCATTTCTGAGTACAAACATCCAGTTCAACATTTTGCACTGATACCAAGTACCATCCCTGTCTTACAAAGAGCAGATTCTGACAAGGCAAAATTCAGGAGCAGAAACTCCAGAGCATTCAGAAAACTCGTCAAAAAAAGACGTTTTCACCTGCTTGTGGAAGTCAGAGTCATTTGTTTCCAAGACACCCAGTTATCCTTTGTGTTTAGCCTTTTTTTATGAGGGTGTGCCAGGGGTGGAATAGGAAGGCTGGTTTTTCCACAATATGTATTTTCATCATCTCTGTTGTGACAGTTATTTCTGGAGAACTGGTTTTGTAGCAAATATTAAACCATAGAGATGTTTATTAGGTAAGTGATACATCTAATTATTGTGGATTCAATACTGTACGTATAAGTTGATAAAATTTATGTCAAACTTGACTCCTGAAGTCTTTGGTCAAATTTTAATTACTTGCAACCAGAATGTATATGATTAATTTTAAAATTAATTATTAATAATAATTTATATTTATATAATTATTATTATGTTATTTCAGCATATAATCTAAAGAACAGAAAGAACATTGCTATTATTAAATTAAAAAACCCAGTCAATTCTTGATGGCAAAGGTCAGGTTTTGAGAGGAGAACAAAATTCTAGGAGTTAATTATACAAGAAATCAAGAAGTTTTATAGTTTTAGTTTCACTAGCAGGGGCTCAGGAGAGCTGTGAGTTTATATATGCAATAATTAACAAAAGAAACCTGTTTTAATCAGAAAGTTGATTGACAGTATTTCCATTCCTCAGTATTTAACAACATGAAGAGTTTTTGCTCAACTTTCTCTTATCTTTAACTTCTCTCTGCAAGTGTGAGGACAGAGATGATGGGGGTTTTTTTCCCAAATGAAAACCAACACTCTCCTATAATTGTGGGATTCTAGAAGCTTGGATTTTTCCAAAGCACATTAAATTTTGATAGCACTGCTAATATGACTTTGCTAAGCTAAAATCTTGGTGGAAATTAAACTCGAAATATCAGGGATGAGATAACCAAGAGCTGAATTATGAATGAAGTAAAAGTTTCTGGGTTTCTAGTCAGGAGCAGTGATTACATATGGACTACATTGGACTGCTGCTTAGTACTTACACCTTTACATGTATTTTTCCCTCGTTTTTATTAGCTCCAGATAACCCATTTCTAAATCACCCACCTCTAAAAAAAAAAAAAGGGCTACAATTAATATGACACAGTTTAAGAACTCTCAGTGGCTTTTCTTTGCATTCCTGTGCACCGGGGCACAGCCAAGTTGGGTTTTCCAGTCACATCTTTGCCAGGGAACACTCATTTTCCATGCTGAATCTAAGTGGTCTGGACACCCAAAACTATTACATAAAACCCTTTCACACCTCCCATGACACTGCTCTCCACAACCCTGTTGCAGTAACATCTTTGGGCAAAATGATGACTCTGTGTGAGAGATTTGGTGTGATACACATTCAGGTTGGTTTTCAGGGGGGAAGTACGTGCCCAGTGTTTTTGGGGAGTCATGAGGTTTAGTTCAAGCATGTGCAGAAATCTGATTTTGAAAGCAGAAGTCGCTTCAGATTTTCAGCACCGGTTTTTGAGGTTTTTGAGGACCTTGGAATGGCACTGAGTTGCCAAAAGTGGTTAAAGCTTTGACCTTGAGACAGCATTTTCTTATCATACACAAATAATATGTGCTCAGTTCTGGCTCTTGCCACCTTAACTGTCTATCCCTGGAAGTGTTCAAGGTTGGATGGAGCTCTGACCAATCTGGGATAGTGGAAGGTGTCCCTGCCCATGGCAGGGGGTTGGAACTGGATGATCTTTAAGATCCTTTCCTATGTAAACCATTCCATGATTCTGTTCAGGGCTTGGCTTCACAGTTTTAATGCTCTTCCAAAGCAAAGCTTTTCCTACACTTGTTTAACACACACTTAAATCTTCCAAAGGTGCCAACCAACAGCAGGTGGAAAAGTGAGCAGTGCTGAAAGAAAAGGCCAGATTGTATAATGCTTAAAAAGCAGGAAGTTCATATTCAGTCAATACAAAGAAGTGATTAAAAAAGGTCTAATCAGTTGTCTTCACAGAGAGCAGATGAGTTGAATTAAATGCTGGAAAACAGGATCAATGTTTCTGAAAGCTGTAGAAAACTGTCTGACCTGGATCAGCCTTGTTGAGCCCTCAAGCAGAGAAGAGGCCAGAATGGATTTTAGTTCTGAGCATAATGTGATGAACGGCGGAGAATGGTGGTCAATGGTTAAGGGACAAATAATCCAGAAAAAAAAAAACAGGTATCTGAGATGTACAGGAACAGCTGTAATCCCATAAAATACTGGATTTTTAAACCCTTAGACTTTGCGAATGAGTTACAAAGCCGTCCAGAATCAAGGAATGGAAAGTATTGTAAAACATGGTAAGATAAACTATTTGATGTGAAAGGGAAATACCTCAGTTCATTGGAAAAAGGCCCTGTTGATTATCCAATATAAACAATGAGGGAAAGGTCTTAGGATGGTGGTTTTGACAGATGTCTTTTAAAAGCCTTATAATGTGGTGTCAAATTAATCCCTAAAGCCAGACTGTGTCCTCCCTGTATTTTTCATTGCTCCTCAAACACTTGACAGGGCATAACAGGGACAATATTAACCCTATTAAAGGCAAATAATGCCTACAAGTGTGTGCACAGAACACACTCATTCAAAGTGTATTATTGCTGAACAACTGCCCATACTCACAGCCCAGGCTCTTCTAACTTTATTTGCTACTATTCCTTTTACCATAAAACATCTTGAACTACATGGAGGAGAAAACCAAAAAGACTCCAGAGAGAGTCATTGCCAAGAGTAAGAGAGCTGATGAAATGCAAACCTGTAGGATCTGTTCTCCTCTGAGTGAGGGTAACACTATTTTCAGGCACAGGGATAGCAGGGACGGTGCAGTGGGGCTGTTCTGCCCCCCAGCATCAGTCAATCCCAGATTTCAGCGTCATTCCCTTTGCTCTTTCTGGCCAGGAATGTCCCACAGGAACCTCTCTCTCTGCAGGAAAGGGAGGACACAGGAAAGGGAGTTGTGTTTGCCTGCTGATCCTCACTGCTAGCACTGCACTGCAGGAAATTCTGACATCTAAGGAGAGATTTCTCCTTCTTCCAGTTATCCTCCCTCTTGTAAATAATTTCCCTGTCTCCCTTCTTCAAATATTTACCAGCTTTCAGAACCTTCCTCAAATCACCTTGTTAGATTTTACAACCCACATCAGCACCCAGCACCTCCAGGCCTGGTTGTTCTTCACTGAACTCCTTCCACTTTGTCATCTTTACACTTCATAAGTGCATTCCTTAATCCACACACCTATCAGAGAAGTAATGGAAAACAGAAAAGCTCATCCAGAATAAAATCCTGTGTTTCTTCAGGACAAACAAAGGCAATTTCAGCCCAGCTGATGGAATAGTACCTTCGATAAGTGCTTTTCTCTTTACCCTTCCTGACAGCACTGACTTGTGCAGAGGGGAACATGGCAAAAAACAGATAAAAGGAAACCTTAATGCCCTCACATCTGGTGAAATACTTTTCAGAGCCTATGAAACACTTTGCCACAAGGTGCCACAGAGTAAATAAAGGGTTTAAAATAATCCTGTCAGAGATGGGTTGTTGGGTTGCCAAACATGCAGTTTGGTAACTCAGACATTAAAATGCAAGGAGTTAGAAGGGGAATTATAATTTCCTAACCAGGAAAGACTAGGAAAAAAAGTTCTTCTGTGGGTGGTTTCATGGAAGAACTTCAAAAACAGTTTGCTTGAGTATCTCCATCATCATCACCACCAGCAGCCCCACATTAGGAGTATCACTCAGCAGTCATAACTTTCCCAGTGTTCCTATTGTTTTAAGGCTGGGGACCCTTTTAATCCAGTGTCTTGTGTCCCCCTGAACAGTAGGAAGAGTTTTAAGCATGGCTATGATCCCAAGACCTTGGAGATCCTATCAAATTCCCAAAGGCAGCATGGCAGCTCACGGAGATGGAAAACCCATGATATGCCTGAAGCTGAGAGGAGTCACTGGCCACTGTTCCAAGGGCTTTCCCTGAGCCAGCTGGGTTCTTCCACACCAAGAAAGAGTTGGGGCTGGGTGGTGTGGCCAAGGAGGCTGGAGACAGAATCCGTAATACATCTGACTTGCATAAACACGGACTTTCTGCCTCATGTCCAACAAGTCTGGCAAATTTTAGTGGGGTGTGATAGGACTCAACCCTTGGGTGAAGTTTAATTGGTTTATGTGTGGCAGCAATAGTGTGGCAGCAGGATCAGGGAAATGACTGTCCCTCTGTGCTGTCACTGCTGAGGCACCACCTCAAATCCTGGGGTCAGTTTTGGGCCCCTCGTGACAAGAGAGACACGGAGGGGCTGGAGCGTGTGCAGGGAAGGGAAGGGAGCTGGGAAGGGGCTGGAGCAGCAGGAGGGGCTGAGGGAGCTGGGGGGGCTCAGCCTGGAGAAAAGGAGGC
>NW_020958179.1:0-3527 GCF_003031625.1 Empidonax traillii | reverse complement strand
GGATTCCTCTGGTGCTCCCAGGAACGTACACAATGAAATCACGTCACGTGCCACGAAACATTTGCTCACCTTTCTGCAAATCAAAAGGACAACAAATACCAAGATTGCTTGCCCTTAAAAATGGTACATTTTTTGCTGAGGTTAGAAAACCTATACTTTCACTTGACAGCTTTGGGAGGCAGTTTAAACGTCTTGTTCTCCTCTGTGTTGTAGTATTGTTTGAATAGTTATTTTAATGACAGGCGAGGAATAATTTCCTCTGAAATCTGCTGAAACACAGCAGATTTGGAGTATTGGCACATTTTTTTTAATTTTTTTTTTATTTTAATTTTTATAGAACAGAACTATCTACAGACCTGCTAATTTAGTTTGCTTCCTATGGCACGTTGCTCTTGCATGCAGCTGAGTGTCTTTTCGGTGATAACATTATTATTTAGGGGGTTATTACTATTTTAAGGCACAAGTAACTCATGCTGCTGTACTAATTTGTGGGTGAATGTTGCATATTTTTAGTATCCATTCAATCATATGTGCTGGGCTGTAATGTTTGAAAGTGAAATCATGAAAAGCAGGATAGAAAAACCCATTAAAGTGAACAGAAAAACTCCTGCTGTTTTTCTGCCTCCCGATTTTACGAGGTGTCCGTGACGTTAACCTGAACAGGAAGGAGAGAGGCTCATGAAATCATTTAAATTACTTATTTATTTTTATTAATAGTTTTGAACTATTCGATCCCTGCATTAAGGTGTGACCTCACTGGTCAGGTGAGGTTGCCCAGGGAAGTTGTGGATGCCCCATCCCTGGAAATGTTTGAGGCCAGGTTGGATCAGGTGGTGAACAAGCTCTCCATGAAACATTTCACTCCTGAAGGCTCCTCTTTTGAACACCCCAGCTCTGATCAAACCCTTCTCTTCTCTCTCCTTCCCACCTCCACTTCCAAACCCTTGGCTGAAGTTCTTACAGTTCCACATCTTCCCACTCAGCAGCAGAAGGCCTGGAAATGCTCCTTAAATTCCTCAGAAATTGGTCAGTGGATTACATTTTTTTTTAAAGTTTTCATATTGAGGGAGTGATAAACAGACTCCATAATAATATTTGGCTAAGAAAACCAGATTAAAAACCCAAGGCCTCTCATTAAACTTAATCAAGACCTTTCTAGTAACCTTTGCAATGCAATTCTCTTTTTTCCATGGCTGTGGCAAACAGATTTAATACTTAAAGAATAAAAGGAAGCCAAAAAGTAACTAAATTACCTTAAATTTATGATGTACCAATGAAAAGGAGTGCTGGGAATGTTTATTTCTAACTTCAGTGGTGCCATGAGAGGATGGTTTTTAATGTTAAGAAACTCTTTTCAAACTTCCTTAGGAACAGAATAGGAGCAAACCACCGTGGCAAAAACCAATTTTTTTTTTTTTTTTTTTTTTTTTAAGAAAAACAAAATATATCTAGAAGGGGGCTGGGGGAAACTCATTTTTATCAAGAGATTATAATTTTAAATCGAGTCTGCATTGTGTGTTACTATAGAAACTCCCATTTTGTGCCATGTTTGTGGGGAAAAAGTCAAAAGTTGCATTTTAATGAAGGCAGATCACACATTGGCTTCCTCAGATGAGCAAAATAAATGGGGAGTTTCACTCAGAAATTGAATAATTACCCAAATTAAGGTGAGCTAATTAAGGTCAGGAGGAAGGGATATTCAATCCTGAAGCGACAATATGTTGGGTTCGTTTTTTCCAGGCTGGTCTGTGCCTTCCAGATTATGTGTTAGATACTGCAGGAGCCTGATGGATTGAGAGGCTCGTTGCCATGGCAATATTTGCTGCTTTGCTGGTATTCCCTACAGAAAGTAAAGGATTTTTTTATTTTATTTAATTTTTTTTCCCCTACTCAGTTAGAAAAATTGGCTATATATAGCCCTGGATGGGGAGAACTGAAACAGCAGAATCGGGGCGGGGAGCTCGAGGGAAGGAGTGACATTTATAAGGCTGGAGGAATCACAATAGGACTTGTGTTGGTGAGGGGGGCTGGGGAAAGAGGGGAAAGCAGGAAGGAAGAAGGAAGGAAGGAGGGAAGGGAGAAAGAGAGGAAGAAAGAGAGAAACAGGGAAAGAAAGAAGGAAAGTAGCAAAGCAAGAAGGAAAGAGAGAGAGCAAGAAAGCGAGAAAGAAAGAGACAAATAAATAAAGAAAGAGAAACAAAGAGAGAAAGAAAGAATGAGAAAAAGTGAAAGAGAGAGAGAGAAAGAAAGAAAGAAAGAGAGAAAGAGAGAAAGAAAGAGAGAAAGAAAGATAAAGAGAGGAAGAGAGAGAAAGAGAGAAAGGAAGAGAAAGAAAGAAGGAAAGAAAGAGAAACAAAGAAAGAGAGAAAGAAAGAGGGAAAGAGAGAAAGAATGAAAGAGGGAGAAAGAAAGAGAGAAAAAGAAAGGGAAAGGAAGAGAAAGAGAGAAAAAGAAAGGGAAAGGAAGAGAGAGAAAGAAAGAGAGAGAAAGAGAGAAAAAGAAAGAGAAAGGAAGAGAAAGAGAGAGAGAAAGAGAGAAAAAGAAAGGGAAAGGAAGAGAAAGAGAGAAAGAAAGAAAGAGAGAAAAAGAAAGGGAAAGGAAGAGAAAGAGAGAAAGAAAGAAAGAGAGAAAAAGAAAGAGAAAGGAAGAGGAAGAGAAAGAGAGAGAGAAAGAGAAAAAGAAAGAGAAAGGAAGAGAGAGAGAGAAAGAAAGAAAGAGAGAAAAAGAAAGAGGAAGAGAAAGAGAGAGAGAGAGAAAGAAAGAGAGAAAAAGAAAGAGAGAGAAAGGAAGAGAGAGAGAAAAAGAAAGAGAGAGAAAGGAAGAGAAAGAGAGAGAAAAAGAAAGAGAGAGAAAGGAAGAGAAAGAGAGAGAAAAAGAAAGAGAGAGAAAGGAAGAGAAAAAGAGAGAGAAAGAGAAAGGAAGAGAAAGAGAGAGAGAAAAAGAGAAAGGAAGAGAAAGAGAGAGAAAAAGAAAGAGAGAGAAAGGAAGAGAAAGAGAGAGAAAAAGAAAGACAGAGAAAGGAAGAGAAAGAGAGAGAAAAAGAAAGAGAGAGAAAGGAAGAGAAAGAGAGAGATAAAGAGAAAGGAAGAGAAAGAGAGAGAAAAAGAAAGAGAAAGGAAGAGGAAGAGAAAGAGAGAGAAAGAGAAAGGAAGAGAAAGAGGGAGAGAAAGAAAGAGAGAAAGGAAGAGAAAGAGAGAGAGAAAGAGAAAGAAAGGAACTAAAGGGGAAGGAAAAGAGATGGGAAAGAAAAGTGTTTCTATCTTACTTTTCCAGTATATCTTACTCTTTTTGGGATGGGGAGGCCAGCACAGGAGGACAGGTAGTGTTGCCTAAGAGGAAGCCACAGCTGCCGTAGGTTTACTGTCCTTGAGGTGGTTTATAACTCCACAGGGAGAGCTGAGAGGTAAAATCCTCTAAAATGAAAAAAAAGAAAAAAAAAGAAAAAAAAAGAAAAAAAAAAAAGCAGTGGAATTGCTGACCACTGGAATTGTCTGTAAATCACAATTGGGGCTGCAAATAAGAGCCTC
>NW_020958178.1:15369-16646 GCF_003031625.1 Empidonax traillii | reverse complement strand
CAGAGCTTGTGCCCACATGGCAGCAGCTGCCTGGGCCTCTGGGTTTCTCAATGCTCTGCTGCACACAGCCAATACATTTTCCCTGTCCCTGTGCCAGGGCAATGCCCTGGGCCAGTTCTTCTGTGAAATCCCTCAGATCCTCAAGCTCTCCTGCTCACACTCAGGCTACCTCAGGGAAATTGGGCTCATTGTGGTTAGTTCCTATTTAGCATTTGGTTGTTTCATTTTCATAGTTTTCTCCTATGTGCAGATCTTCAGGGCTGTGCTCAGGATTCCCTCTGAGCAGGGAAGGCACAAAGCCTTTTCCATGTGCCTCCCTCACCTGGCCGTGGTCTCCCTGTTCCTCAGCACTGCCACCTTTTCCAACCTCAAGCCCCCCTCCATCTCCTCCCCATCCCTGGATCTGGCTCTGTCAGTTCTCTACTTGGTGGTGCCTCCAGCACTGAACCCCTTCATCTACAGCCTGAGGAATCAGGAGCTCAGGGATGCCATAAGGAAAATGATGACTGGATGCTTTTCAGGAGGAATAAAGTGCCTGTTTTCTGGTGTCTAGCATTCAGAAGGAGACTCCTTAGTGGCTCAGCCTTCCTGCTCAGGTTTTCCACAGTGGTCTTTGGGTCCTTCCTGCAATAATTTTCTGTGCAATTAAATATAATTATGTATCTGCCTTCTCATTTAATTTCTACCCAACTGAATATGACCCAGAGATTTATAAATTATGAACTGTGCTCTCTGAGTATTTAAATAAAATAAAGGACCCTGCAGTGCTTTCTTTGTCAAAGATTATTCTTCTTAGCTGTTCCTAAAGGACAGCACACTGCAGGACAGGGGGGATTTGCAAAGGAGAAGGGGACAAGAAGCAGAGCTGGCCTCCCTAACAGCATCTCCAGGATGCTGTGGGACCTTCTGAGGGCACTGCATGGACTGGGTCACTTCTTCTGTGCCCTTGCTGCAGGGCTGGAACTCTCCTGCAGTGACACCAGGACACTCCTGCTCTTTGCATTGCCAGCCTGATTTGGAAATCCAGTCTTGCCCTGCTGTTCCAGGGACATGCTGGGAGTGCTTCAGAGCTGCCATCCTGGGGCAGGTCCTGCCCAGTGTGGGCAGGCACAAGGTCTCTCCCCCTGCTCCTCTCCCCTCAGCAGTGCCACTGTTTGCTGCAGCCTCCTCCTCCTTGCCCAGCACAGCCCTCCTGGCAGAGTTGGACACAGCCCTTGTTCTCCCCCCTCCTCATGGCCCTGCCCAAGCCCCTCAGCTACAGCCTGATGGCCAGAAAC
>NW_020958178.1:8045-9120 GCF_003031625.1 Empidonax traillii | reverse complement strand
TTGTCAATGATCTGCACAAGGGGATCAGGGCAGCCTCAGTCAGTTCACAGGTGACACCAAGCTGGGTGGGAGTGTTGATGTGCTGGAGGGCAGGAAGGCTCTGCAGAGGGATCTGGACAGGCTTCATCGATGGGCCCAGGACACTTGGGGGAGGGTCAACAAGGCCAAGTGCCAGAGCTCAAGAAGTTTTTGGATAGTAGTCTGAGGTTCATGGTGTGACCCTTGGGGATGGTCCTGTGCAGGGCTAAGGGCTGGACTGGATGATCCTTGGGGGTCTCTTGCAACTCAGCATATTCTGTCATGCTGGGTTTGTTTGGGTTTGGTGTGTTTGGGTTTGATCTTTTTGCCCCCCTTTTGAATTGCCTTTCCTCTGACCCATGAGGTTTTTTTTCATTGTCTTTTGCCTTGGTGGGCCCCTGATGGCAAATCAAGTTTATCCAACTCAGTCACCTTGACCAGATTTTTTACAATCACCATTACCTAGAAGAGATTTCTCAGACTCGCTGCAACTTGGCATCATCCCCAAAGGAGTGGAAAGTGCATTTCATCCCATCAGTCAGAGACACAATAAAAATGTTCCACTGCAATGGTCAAGGGCTGGTCCCTGAGGGATGTCACCTGGGATTTGCAGCCAAGAGGAATTTGTGCCATGGCTTTTGACTCTCATCAGTTCTTCAACTTCCCACTCACCACGTTTCACTTGTCCAGTCCAGCTGTCACCAGTCTGGCTCTAAGGAGACCACAGGATACCATGTCAAAGGCCCTGCTGAAGTCTGGGCACACAGCATCCCCTTCTTTTCCCTCCGACAGGGGTTCTGCAATCCCTGCCTTGCCCTTCCCATGCCTGGCAATGGCTGCAGGAGGACTTGCCATGTCCCCTTCCCTTCTGAGCCTGAGCAGTCTGGAACTCTGCCAAGCCTCCTTGCTGCCCTGTTTGCAGACTGGTTCCATGTCTGCCTTTGCCAAGGCCCCAGGAACCTCTGGGATGGCTCTGGCCTTTGCAAGGGTTTGGGAGAGGTGTCCCAGGGACACTGCCCAGCCTTCTCAATATTCCTGGCACCAAAACCATCCCACA
>NW_020958178.1:0-1013 GCF_003031625.1 Empidonax traillii | reverse complement strand
CCAGCCCAGCCACACAGATTTAGCTCTGCACAGCACAGGAATTCCTTCACTTTCTCCTTTTCCTCCCTCTGTGGATCGTGGGAACTTGTGACTTCAGTGTGTGACTCGCTGTGTGCAAAGGGCAAATATGGACAGAATCCAGGGCAGGGAGTGTTTGGGGGATCTTGGGATCTGTGCTTGACACAGAAGAGGTTTGCTGTTGGTCTCAGACTATCTACTGTGCAAATTGGACTTCAGTGGAGCCAATGTGGGCTTTGTATACTGCAGGGCATTAAAGGATTTTTTACTGAGCTGTGCCTTCCTCTGGTTTTGTTTGCTGGCAATAAATGAACACCCCTCTGTGTCTCGTGCAGCTCTTTCTCCAAGCCAAGCAGGTGGGAGTTGGTGCCAAGGAGATGCAACCTGCAGGTCCAGACCAGATTGGCCCAAGGCTGCTTTGAGTCCCAGGGGTTGGATGAGGGAATGGTGGGGTGGGGATAGGGATAAAATCTGATGGATTGCCAGACATAAAAGGACTTGATTTTCGTATCTATTCAGACTGAATTAGGAGGTGCCTCGGAGAAAAATCAACTGAGGATTGCTGATATCAATGTAAAAAAAGGAAAAAAAGTAAGCAGTCCATAAAAAAGGAAACATTTTCTCATTGCTTCTTTCATATAATATATTCACTCTGAATACACTTCTGAGATCTGCTTAATTACCCACAAAAGAATTGAAGACTTAGAAGTAAATTATTCCCAGGGGCTTGTCTGGTTAAGATGCCATCACTGAGAAGAGAGTGTGGACGAATGAGCAGACAAGGACACCATCCCTAGGCTGGGGAAGCAGGAACTGAGAGTCCCTGGTTCCAGGTGACAAATGGACTGTGGGATGTTTCTGTGAGAGCCCATAATGGCTGTGCTGGTTTCAGGGGGAGTCCAGTTGAATTTCTTCCCCTTGGCCAGTGCAGGGCTGTGTTTTGGATTTGTGCTGAACACAGGGTTGATAATCACAGAGTCACAGAATGTGCTGAG